>NW_027611736.1:1426200-1607199 GCF_964261635.1 Lissotriton helveticus
GTTAGGAAGCAGGAGGCCCACGGGAGACGCTTGCAGTGTCTAAACACAGCTGCGGGTTACCATTGACTTTCTATGGGAAACAAAGAAGTTACAAAAGTACAATTTAACGACACTTCCGGTTGGACTTGGATGGAACCCTTTTAAACTAGGAGACTTTAAGAGTCAAGACCCACTGAAGCACCGGAGTACTCATGTTACCTCAGCCAGGGAAGCCGGGTGCGAGGTGGCGAGGGAGTCGCACAGGGCTTGTGATCTTGTGTCCTCGATCCAGCGGCTGAGGCTGTGGGCAGCGTCGTCAGTGTTGGAGGGTTCGGTGGGTGGGCTGACAGTGAGGTTTGCATGTAATTGGTCTTCAGTGAGTTTGCTCCAGCAGCGGCGGGGGATCTGGTGGGTGCGATGGTGTGTGGTGGGTTTCTGGAAGGCGAAGTGGATGCATCAGTGGTCGGTCCAGAGGAGTTCGGTGGTATGGCTGATGGAGACGTACGGGCTTGAGGAGGAGACGGGGTCAAGCGTGTGGCCAGTGGAGTGGGTGGGCATTGTAACGAGTTGCTTCAGTCTGAGGTTGGCGATGTTATCGATCAGGGTTGTGGAGTTGTTGTCGTTGTTGGTCTCCGAGGAGGATGTAGTCAGCGGAGGTCAGGGTGAGCGTGCTGATCAAGTCGGCGATGGAGTCGCTGAACTGGGGGCGGGGTCCGAGGGGTTGATATACGAGGGTGCCTCTGAGGGTGGAATTAGGGTCTGTGTGGATCTGGAAATGCATGTGTTCGGCAGTGCTGAATGCGTCGTCGGTGCTAGTCGAGACCCTGATGCTGTTCTTGTGGACGATGGTGATTCCTCCTCCGACTCTGTTGGTGCAGTCTCTGTGGGTGATCTTGTAGCCGTCTGGGATGGCTATGGTGATGTTGGGCGCAGAGGAGTTGTTAAACCAGGTGTCTGTCAGGAAGGCGGCGTCCGGGGATGTTCTGTCGAGCAGGTCCCTGAGCTCGACGGCATGCTTGCGTGCGGAGCGGGTGTTTAGTAGTATGCATCAGAGGTGGTTGGGGTCTTTCTTGGCGGGTGGTTTGTCTGCTCTGAGGCTGGCGTAGCTGCAGTTCCGGCAGGTGAAGGGGCCGTGTGTGCGTTTCGGGGTGGCCTTGAAGCAGGTGTGGCTCCGTCCGGAGTTGAGAGCGTGCAGAGTGCTGGCGTCGTAGTGGCGGCGGTCGTCGTGGCGGGTACGGGGCCCAGGGGTTCTGGCACTGGGCGTGGTCCAGGCGCGGACGGCACGCCTTAGGCGTGCCTTCGGTGCGCCAGCGGCGAGGCCGTGCAGCGGCTGGCATATATGGAGAGGTGGGAGGGAGGAGCAGTTGGGAGGCGGGGGCAGCGAATGGGCAGTGGGCAGTCAGGGGGGCTGGGATGCAGGGGACACAGCCGCGAGGGCGGGGAGGGACAACGAAGGTAACAGAAAGAAAAGGGGCACAAAATCGAGGGTGAAATGAGTGGCACAGAAGGCAAAAGGGCACAACACCGAGTGGAACAGAAGGCAAGGGCACAGAAATACCAAAAAACGAGTGGTAAAGAGGCAAAATACAGAACCCAGAATCTCCCTCCAACTTAGTGCGAGTCTGCATTTACGTAGCTTGAGCTTACCTCTTTTGATCAAACTTGAAAGCTTGTCCAACACAAAGGAAAATGTGGTGACTTTGTCTGTGTCACTCAAACATCCTTGCAAAACATGAGGTGCAATTCACAAAGCGATTTCTATGTTTCTTTCAACATAAAAGCACTGATAGTCTTTCTTTACCAGCATAAACGTCACTTTTACTGCTCACAAAAGCTGGCTTCACACCTTTAATATATTTGTGTATTGTATACATTTTTATATGTGTGAATTCTATCGGGGATAACTGTTCCGGACGAGAGGCCCTGACCGTTCGGACACATCAACCAACATATTTGGTAAAAACAAATCTTTTCTCAGCCCCTTCAAATTATGAAAGATGTACTCCTGCCATGGCCGACAGGAGTAAGTCTGTTTCTAGAGAGGTAAAGAGAAGGGAGCTCTCTTAAGACTGATAGAGGGGCGGTCAATGTGCTTCTCCAGAGGGAAAAACATGTCCTTCACAGAGGAAACACAACTACACGTGTGCAGCTATAATTAAGGAAGGCCTGGCTCACAAATACTTTTGGAGCCTCATGGTGGAGACTCTCAAAGCTCCTTGGAGAGCTCTGGGCTCTACTGTGGGCTCAAAGAAGCCAGTCTTATGTACAGACACACACACACACACACACACACACACAGACTGACACATCTCACACACATACATCTCTGTCTCACACACAGACATACAGACAGACAGACACACACACACACACACACTGGTGTGCAGTTCTGGGCCCTGCTGTGGCTCAGAGAAGCCAGTCTTATGTACAGACCTCGATGCACAAGAAACAAAACAGAAACAAAAATGAACGTTTCAAAGAGCTAAGCATGCCTGAATTTACACTGAATTACATCCCCTCCAAGGACACTTCTCAGGTTTGTCTGAAAACTAGGTGAAGATGGACCCAGTTTGGCGTTTGTTAAAGAAACAGGAAGTAGAAGTGTCCTGCTCCTGCTGGAGTCTCACAGAGGATCCCTGTGAGTCCTATCATGGACTGTGAGTGTCTTAAAAAACCCATGTCTGTGTCTTTACTGGCGCCAATGCTTGTTTCCCTGCTGGATCTGGAGGCGGCGGTTCCGTCAGCGGCCACCAGAGGGTGCTCCTCGCCTGCTGATGAATCCACTGAGCTGCACATGGGATGAAAGGAGAAGGGTTTCCTCTTCCGGGTCAGCGGCGGCAGAGACAGCACCAGCAGCTGCAGTGACATTACTTCCGGCCTCTCCTTGTGTGTGCAGCCTGCTGCAGAGGAGGAAGGATCAATTGCCTGTGTGTGCAGTCACCTTCATCTTCAGACCCTCAGAGACCCCCCAGACCAGCCCCCCCAGATCTTCCCCTGCCCCTCAGACCCCAGATCTGCCCCCGGCCCCCCAGGGGGAGGAGGGAGCCTGGACACGTCTGCACAGGTCTCTGCTCAGGTAGGAGATTGTCAGCACCTTCTGCTTTGTTTGTAGAAATAGACTGAATAATCCTGGAGGGAATCTGTGCAGGAGCCGGGCTGAGCTGGGCTCTTCTATCGGGGGGCTCCTGGGGCTGGCCAGTGCGCTTCTATCCGGGGCCCCTGGGGCTGAGCTGGGCTCTTCTATCCGGGGCCCCTGGGGCTAAGCTGGGCTCTTCTATCCGGGGTCCCTGGGGCTGAGCTGGGCTCTTCTATCCAGGAGCCCCTGGGGCTGAGCTGGGCTATTCTATCCGGGGCTCCTGGGGCTGCCCTGGGCTCTTCTATCCGGGGCCCCGGGGCTGAGCTGGGCTCTTCTATCCAGGGACCCCGGGGCTGAGCTGGGCTCTTCTATCCAGGGGGCCTCTGGGGGCTGAGCTGGGCTCTTCTATCTGGGGGACTCTGGGGCTGAGCTGGGCTCTTCTATCCGGGGCCCCCTGGGGGCTGAGCTGCGTTCTTCTATCCGGGGGCCTATCCGGGAACTGTGCGCTGCAACTCATCTAACTTAACTATGAGGAATCTATGCACAGGGCTGCCCGTGAAGTAAAGGTGGTGGGGCGGGGCGGGAGTCAACAGCCGACGACGAGGGAAAATTAAAATTAAAAAAAAGAAAACCGCTTACCTTGTGCTTGCTTATTTTTAATGGGTTTCCATTTTGAACCTCTGGTACCTTTCAAATGCCATTGTGCGAAATCGACATTGTACCCTTGCACGGAAGGATGAATCTGACACTATCAGTGTGGGAATGGATGGATCAGCCTTCTGTCATGTGAGCAGCAAGGCGTGAATATCTGTGAGCTGTGCAGTGCGGTCACCAAAGTTTTTAATGTGAGTATAGTGGTTTGAATTTGGCGTTTTCACAATTTACCTGCATGCAGCACATGTCACTGAGTATTTCTGAGACATAACAACCACATGACGTGCAGAGCCATCTGTATAGAAGACTCTCTTTTAGTCCTCAGTGGGTAGGATGTTGGGAGTTTGTGGTATATTTTGGTATAGTGCATAAATTCTTGAATGCCGAGAGTCAGATCATACTCAAATGTTACATCAACTCCACTTAAAGATGCAGGCCATTGCGTCATCATCTGTTGCTGCCAGTATTATTACTATACACTCCCCCCTGGTCAGGTGTCGTTCCGCGTCATCATCTGTTGTAGTCAGTATTGTCACTATACACTCCACCCTGATCAGGGGTCGTTCCGTGTCATCATCTGTTGTGGTCAGTATTGTCACTATACACTCCGCCCTGGTCTTGTGTCGTTCCGCGAAGGCAATTCAACAATCAAATCCATAGTCACAGTGTGCCAGGAAAATGGAGGGGTAGGCAAAGGTCTCAATAAACCCTGAGGAGCCAGCTTATCTGTCTACCCCATTGCACAAATCTCACAGCCTTCCACATGAACTCGAACATCTTTGGACAACCCTGGCCACCAAAACTGTCTCCTTAACAACTCCTCCGTTTGATGGATTCCAGGGTGACAAGCCAATGGACTGTCATGACAGTCGATCAATGCTTGTTGTTGAAGTTCTTTGATTAGTAAGTACAAGGTCTTGGAATGAAACAGTAATGTATCGACAATTTCTCAAGTTGACTCCATCTCTGCCCAAGTCCGCATTTCTTCAGAAGTTAAGGCTTCATTCACCTTGTCTACAAGAGTTTTCTCACTAGTGGCTCCAACGATCCTAGTTTCAGGAATTATCTTTTGATCTCTGATAGATTAGAGGGTCCCTGGTTGGCACAGGTAGGCACTTGTGACAAGCAGAGACCCTCTCCTCTAATCAGGATAAGGGGATTACACTCCTAAAATACCCCCTGCTCACCCTCTAGGTAGCTTGGCACGAGCAGTCAAGGCTTATTTCAGAGGCGTTGTAAATTAAGCAGCTGTGACCACATACAGTAACTGTTAGAAATGGGATTTCTGGTTGGCTGAGGCTTGCGCCAAAGCCAGGCAGAAACCACCACTCTAGTCAGGGCAAGGGAGTTACACTCCAAAGATAACCCCTGCTCACCCCCTTGGTAGCTTGGCACGAGCAGTCAGGCTTATCCCGGAGGCCATGTGTAAAGCATTTGTGCACGCACCCACAAGCAACAACATCTCAGGCCCCCCACAAAAGGAACTCCACACAAGGTTATATCAAAAATAGCCTTTTGTATTGTCAAAACACATCAGAATAATAATCACAGGATGTACATTGTGCCAGCTGACACAGGCAATATTTACAAGGGAATATGTACACCTGACAGGGCCACATGGACCACTGTCAGGATCATCACAAAGTGAACTTGGTAAAGGTGAACTAAAACCTACAAGTAAAAATAGGTCATAGAACGTACAGTCAGTAAACACTGATAATCACTGCACTTGCAACAGTCTGTGCCATGAAATCCATCATACACAGTATCCCACCAGTCTAACTACATTAGACCCTCACCACCCAAGTAAAACCTTACACTAGGGGGGTAAATCACACAGGGAAGTACAATCTCCCTAACATACCTAAACAGGTAAAACAACCTCCTATGCATACATCATATCTAGAGGCTTCCAACACAGGGTGCGCAAAACATACTACACACAGTACATTTCCTAACACCCAAAGCATTAGCACATAATTCACATCAAGGTCCTGGTTGCGCCACTGCGCCAAAACGTAAACGTGGCAGCTGCCCACTACTTGCTGGGCAGCTGAGGACAAAAACAGGGCCTAAACGCTGCCGCTGACACTAAGTGCTGCGCAGCTGTGGAAGGCCAAGGTAGGGGCGAAGGAGTGCGACGCACTCTGAGTCCAAAGATATGTCCCTAGAAAGAAAAGAACCTAAACAGTGCAGCTGCCCACTACTTGCTGGCCATCTGTGAAGCAAACTGCAACATGGGCCCTCACTGGCCCTTGGGAGCAAAACTGCGCCAACTGCTGGAGCCCTCTGGCTCTAGAAATACAAATTGCTCACTTTTGGAGCCTTCTAGGCTCTGGAAGAAACAGTGCACCGCGTTGGAGCCCTCTGGCTCTGAAACAACTGTGTGCATTGGAGCACTCTGGCTGCTTAAAGAAAGAAATGCCCCCAATGGGGGAGCCCTCTGGCTCTAGGAATAACGTTGGGGCGGCCCACTGCCATCCGGGGCTGCCCTAAATGCACCCCGACCGTGGTGCCTCAGTCAGGCATTGGGGGCTTTTAAATCAAATTAGCCCCATCATTGGAGCAGCCCCACTATCAGGCTCGAAAAAAAGGAAGGATCCAGCGCTGTGCCTGCACGTCACCACGATGGGTGCAGCGAGCACCTTTTGCCCCCCTGCCCCCACGGGGGCTTCTGACATCAATCAAGGCTGCCTCACTCACCGGACCTCAGGCAGGACTTCGGGCGGGCTCTGCTCGCTCTCTGGAGCGGAGGCCATACTTCGCTTGTGGTGCGGGGCTTCCCTGTTCCTCTCGGGAGCCCCCCGCTGCCTATGGCGGCCGCTGCCACCTCCTCACTTCACTTCTAAATGGAGCCGGCGAGGCTCCGGGCAGATCTCGGGCGGCGGGGACTTCCTGTCTTCCAGCAGAAGTCCCGCCCCGCTTCAGGCATCGACTACCTGACTTCCTGCTATGCCGCAGCTTTGGCGGCAGCACTTTTTGGGGGATAACAAGGGGTAGGCACCCTCGAAGTACAAAATAAAGGTAGAAATAGGGTGGGCACCCGTTAAGGTGCATATAAAAAGGGGTTGGCATGCTTAATAATTTCCACAAGAAAACGAAGATGCAGGGTGGGTGCCTGCGCACTCGGGGCATTAAAATAAGCGGGGTGGCACCTGCGCTGCCGGCAAAAGGGCAGGGGCGCTTCCCCCCGAGGGAAAACGACAGCGCTCTGCCCAGCAACCATGATAAAGCACCCACAAGGCGCTGGGGGCCCAGAAATCACCAAGAGCCACAGGAAATGACCCACACAACAAGGAGGGTCCCAGCAACAAAGTCCTCCTAGGTGAAGAGGGCAGGAGGGTGTCCAGAAAGAAGTCCTCCAGCAATCCAGGGGCTGTGCAGGTCCCAGGGAGGCAAGGCTTCCCCTGGGCCCCAGTCGCAGCACGCCCCTGGAAATTTCAAGTCAGGAAACAAGAACCAAATCATGGGGTCACAGCCCCTCTTTTATACACCTACCCTTTGTGACACAGGTGCAGGGCAGGGACGTCAGACACTCCACAGGAGGTGGGGCCAGCATTGTGACAGGAAAGCACAGCCCTGTAGCACTTTGTTTGGCTCATCCCCTCTCCCTATTCAGAGGACAGGCTAGGGACATCAGCCGCATCACAGGGGGCGGAGCCAGCATTGTGGAGGGAAGGCCCAGCCCTATTCAGGTCCCAGGTACACTCCTCCCTCCCATCAACATGCAGATCTCTCCGTTCACCACCGGGGCAGACACATCCTGACTCCTGGAGCCAGGCACACCAGCCAGCTCCAGCCAATCACAAGCCAGACAGTCAATTCACATTCACTGCACAGACATGCCAACTTCTAAAAGTGGCACTTGCACATTAGACACAATAAATCCACGCACATCATCATGCAGCATTTAATTACACGAGTTCGCACATACCAAACTCGACCCTGCACTCCCCAAAAGTGCGCAGAGGCCTAAAATCACCAACACCAGGTTACAGAAACAGGCTAGGCAGTAGCAAAAAGTTTCGGGGTGAACCTGCCAAAAGGGCTAAGTCCAACAGTAACTCAGTGACAACACTACAAATTTATATAGAGTTACCACAAGACCATAAACAACAAAAATACACACTATGATTACTTTAAGATGGTAGATTTAAGCTTAGTTCAGTTCAGTTCTTAGATGCGACACTCTGCGGCAATGTACCTTAGGAATGCGTTGCGCTTCCACGACAAGCAATGTTGCAGTGATGGGAAATGTGGCAAAGTTCAGGTGCAAATAAATAAAGACGTGAAGATCTTCCAGATGCGGCACGCTTCTCAGGGATGCGAGAAGTTTTCGGTTTGATGCGTGGACTACAGCGGCGACATCCAACATGCGACGGCAGCAGCTCCAGCGGTGATGCTCTTCTCCCATGATGCGTGGAGCTTCCACACGATGCGACAACTACAGCGGCGACATCCAAGATGCGACGGCAGCAGCTCCGACGGCGGCGCGCTTCTCGGGGGATGCGAGGTGCTCTTTGTCGATGCGGTGCAATGCGACTGTTCCAGTGGCGACATCCTCCTTCGGAGTTGCGATGGCAGGCACAGCGACGGCAACACACTCCGACCTCGTTGTGAGATTCTTCTCCTGATGCGGTGCAGTGTGACAGATCCAGCGGCGACACCCTCCTTCGGAGTTGCGATGGCAGGCACAGCGACGGCGACACACTTCTTCTCGTTGAGTCACACTTCCAGCTCCTTGCTGTAGCGTGTAGCAGTTCCTCAGAAGGCCCAAAACAGCAGCAGGCACTTCCAAAGAACTCTGGGGAGCTGGAGTTGAAGTATGTTGTCCCTGAGACTTCAGCAGGAGGCAAGCTCTTTTCCAAGCCCTTTGAGATTCTTCACAAGTTGAAAGCAAAGTACACAAAGGTCCATTCTCCTTCCTTTGGCAGTAAGGCAACCAATGCAGGCCAATCCCTCAAGCAGCACTTCAGCTTGAGAATAGTCTCTCCTCAGTTTCTTCAGGTTTCTCTCCTCAGTAAAGGTTTCTTCTTGTAGTCCAGGTGATCTAATTTCATGGGATCAGGGTCCCAATATTTATACCACAAAATCCTTTGATCACTGAGAGGAGAGAGGCCTTCGCCCAGTCCAAACCAGTTCTGAAGCACTCTGTTTACCAGACTTCTCCTTTCCTTTCACAGTGCAGGGCAGAAACATCAGAGACCCCACAGGAGGGGGAGCCAGCATTGTGGAAGGCAAGTACAGTCCTGGAGGACTTTGTTTACAGGACTCCTTCTCTTCTTTCAGTGTGCAGGGCAGAGACATCAGATGCACCACAGGGGGTGGAGCCAGCATTGTGGAAGGCAGGCACAGCCCTATTAAGATTTCAGGTGCAACTCCTCCCTCCCATCTAGATGCAGATCTCTCTATTCACCACTGGGTGACTCATCCTGTCTCTTGGAATCCCCCAGCCCTGTCACTCACAAAACCAGACAAAGGAATACACAAACTAGCAGAGGCAGGCTTGAAAGGTTAGGCAAGCAAATACCTACTTTTTAAACGTGGTATTTGCAAACACAGAATATTAAAACCAGCTTCACTAAAAGATGTATTTTATTATTCTGAGTTCAGGCATACTATTACTGAACTCGATTTTCTACCATGTTTTCTGAGTCTGTTAGGATTATAAAATGTAACAATTCTAACAGCCCATTCTGGCCTATAGAGAACAGGTAGCCTTGCAATAGTGAAAAGCGAAAATGGCTGTAATTCACTATTAGGACATGCCACACACATCAGGGCTTGCCCTACCTTATACTTACAATGCACCCTGCCTACCATAGGGGTGTCTGATCTGAAGAAAAGGGAAGGTTTAGGGACTGGTAAGTGGGTGCACTGGCCCAGTCAGCATGACAGTACCAGACTGCACACAGGCTCTGCAATGGCAGACCTTAGACACATTTTACAAGGCTGCTTCTGTGGGTGGCACAACCAGTGCTGCAAGCCCAATAGCAGCATTTGGATTTACAAGCCCTGGGCACACTTAGTGCAAAAGACTAGGGTCTGATAAGTAAACCAAATAGCCAAACATGGAACCACTGATTAATACATTAATTTATAATATGGAGAGCATATGCACTTTAGCACTGATCAGCAGTGGTAAAGTGCACAGAGTCATTAAACCAATAAAAATAGGTCAGACAAAATACAGGAGGAAGGTAAAAAGTTCAGGGATAACCCTGCAAAAAGGCCTAAGTCCAACAATCTCTAATGGGACTCTTTCTTCCATCTGTGTCAATGCGAGACAAGGCATCTACCTTTCCGTTATTTCTGCCCGGCCGATAATTATTACAAAGTCATAATCGGAGAAATACAGGGACCCCCTAAGTTGGCATGCTGTGGGCGTTCTGGCAGACTTCAGAAACTGAAGAATCCGGTGATCGATGAATACCGTCACCACATGTTTTGCTCTGAGAAGGTAATGTCGCCATTCTTGGAAGGCATCTTTGAAAGCGAGTAGTTCTTTTTCTGAAATAGTATCAGTTGCACTTTTCTAGAGTAATATGCCACTGGATGCAACTGTTCAGTCTCTTAGTGTCTCTGTGAAAGTACCCCTCCGATGGCCTGTTCAGAACCATCAGTCTCCAGGTAAAACGGTTGCGTAGGATCCGCAAGCAGCAGAATTGGCGCAGCGGAAAAACTCTTCTTTAATTACTGGAAAGCATCTTCTGCCTCCGCAGACCATTAAAAGGGTACTCCTTTCTGTAGCAATTTAGTAATTTGAGGTACCTTCAGGGAAAATTCTTCAAGAATCTGCGATAGAAATGTGCAAACCCGATGAAGCTCTGTATTTCATTCACAGAGGTTGGAGTAGGCCGATTTAAGAACCCCTCATTCTTTTTAGCATCCATGGTAAGACCTTCTGGAGCAATTACAAATCCCAAGAAATACACAGGTTTCACTCCAAAAGCGCAATTTTCAAGTTTTACGTAAAGCTCGCTTTCCTTCAGGCAATGTAAAACTCTTTTGACCTGTTGCTGATCTTCTGATGAGGAATAAATCAAAATGTTTTTGATGTAAACAATCGCGCATTGATCAATGAACTCCTTCAGAACATCATTAATGAAGTACTGGAACGCTGCCGGAGCGTTGCTCACACTGTAGGGCATCACTTGGTACTCATATAATCCATACTTTGTTCTGAAAGTTGTTTTCCATTCGTCTCCACTTCTCATTCAAATTAAATGGCACACCCCTTGTAAATCTAACTTCAGATTTTGGCATCTTTTAGTTGATCTAGAAGAACTGAAATCAGGGGAAGAGGATAACGATTCTTTATTGTAATCTAGTTCAAGGCACAATAATATATACACATTTTCAGATCTCCGTCACGTTTCGGAACGAAAAATAACGGTGAAGAAACGGGGGACTGTGATGGTCGTATGAACCCGTTTTCTAAGTATTTTAGAACGTAATCTTTAAGATGCCGGTTTTCAGCTTCAGTAAGCGCATACATTTGGCTACAAAGAAGGTTAGATCCAGGTTTCAAATCGAATTTTGCAGTCATACGACCGATGTGAGGGCAACTTCTTTGATTCCACTTCACTGAAAACTTCAGCAAACTCTTGATATTCTACCGGAAGACTCACCGTTTACCTCACACACCATCATCTTTTGCTCGCATAATAAAGCTGCTGGATTTCCATATTGCTCTTTTTCCTTTTCTCCGAAGCAATTCTCTAAACAATAACTTGAGTTAAACTTCACAGTTCGATCACTCCAGTTAATTGTTGGGTTGTGTTCAGTTAAGCAAGGTAAACCCAGGATTATTTCAAACTGCGGAGCATCGATCAAATTAAATTGAATCTCTTCCTTTTGACCTTCGACAGAGACAAGTTCCACAACTTGCCTCTGACTGGTTATTGGGCCGGAAGATACATTTGTACCCTCAACAGCCCTAACTGCCTCACTTCTCTTTTTAGGCCTCAGACCAATTTTCGAGGCATATTTAAGGTGACAAAAGTTCCCCGTAGCACCGGAGTCCAGCATCACAGCTACTCCTGAAAGAACTCTGTCTCGAAATCTTAGGGTCATCGTCAGAATGAGGTGTGGAGCGGAAGATTGTAGAGTATTAGCCACTTGATGAGAAATTGGAGTTGTATCCTTGTTAGCAACCACCAGCCCATCTCCTTCTACTGGTGGTGCAGAGAGTTTTCCTTCTTGAAGGTTTTTAGCTTCTTGGGACATTCCTTTTTTATAAAATGTCCACTGATACCACAATAAAGCCATAGATTATTCTGTCTACGCTTTTCTTTCTCTTCTTTGGAAAGGGGGCCTCTAATAGTTCCAATTTGCATAGGTTCGACTCCATGTTCTTTATCACCAGATTTGACAACCTCTGCTCTGACCCGGTCAAAGCGTGGTGCACTGGGCCGAAATTCGCGCCGTCTTTAACCCCTTCTTTCCTTTTGTCGATAGTCTATCTCTAAAACGAGATCAATCGAAGCTGAAACTTCTGTAGGGCGATTTGGGATCTGTGACAAAGCATCCTTTAAGTCATCTTTCAAACACCGATAGAACAAGGCTGCCCTTTTGGCCTTCGGCCATTCAGTTTCTACAACAAGTTTGTTAAATTGGGCCAGGTAAGTGACAAGCTCTCGATTCCCTTGCCTCAACTCCAGTAATTCATTATTCGTAGCCTGTGCCTCCTTCCGACAATCAAGATACGACAAAATGAAAGCTATACGATATTGTGCATCTGGAACACAGTGGGCCGACACATGGAATACAATGAGCACTGAGTTAAGAAAATTTGGGCCTTCATTTCAAATTTGATTACCTTAGTTTTCCCCCTGACTCCAATCAACTCTTGTTGAATCTGCTTAAGAATATTTCCTACATTTTTTAAATTGAACCCTTTAGCCATTCTGCTCGGGTGAGTATTGACGTGGGCACTTCACTCTGTCAAGGGTCGTGGTTACTCACAGTGCCGACAGTCCAAGGAGCAGAACAATGAGATTTTCCAAATTCCACCACTGGTTTTCCCACAGCCCAGCCACCAACTGAAGAGTTAACTAGTGGCCTTGCGAACCCACCTGGGGGAAAGGGGAATGGGACAGAGAAGAGACTGCCTGACCTTCTGGCTCTTCAAATTTACTTCTTCCTTTCTGCTGTACTCTGTTTTATGCCTTTCTTACTCTCTCTCTCTCTCTGCAAGCATGAGTGGAAATCGATGTAACAGAAAAGCACACCATTACTGATGTCCTTCAATTCCTTCTCCACTTTCTTACTCTCTCTCTCTCTCTATTTCCTTACCCAGAGTGCCTATGGCATTTGCTCCTCTTCTATTCTTTAATATAAGTACTTTATTCTTTGGTAACTTGCATTATAAACAACATTTTAGCACCCTTTAACTCTGAGTTAATTTATTCTTTTTCACTTCACTCTCTGCCTTACTTTCTTATCTGAATTCTTCTTACTTCTCCCTTAGGAACCTTCTGGAGCCTCGGCTGTCAACCAAGCAACGAAGAAATCACAAACTGAAGTATTCAATGGGTAAGTATTCATTCTTCTCTTTATATTTCTTTTTTCCTATTTACTTTAAGTTGGTATTTCTCGCTAGTTCTAAATTACCGAACGAAGTAACTGATGCAACGAAGAGCTCGAACCTGCGCCTAAGCCTGGCACAAAACTGCACTATTTCTATCTAACTAGACTACAGAAAGAACATGACTAATCTCTGAAAATCAGTTGGTGAAGTGCCTCGGTTCTAAAATCAACTGGCGCACTTCACAGCTGGTCTAGACCTCGCGCCTGTGTCCAGGAGGGCAGGACTAGGCCGGCAACTTGCACCGCTGTCCTCCCTGTTGGTAGTACAGGGGAGAATGCCCAGTTCGGCGCTATAATCACCTGCGACCTTTTGCAAGCGGGTTATCCTTGCAATGCCGGTTCAATGGCAGATACTGCGAGTCAAAGAAGAGCTTTGATTCCTTTTTCCTGCACCCTGACACCTGTCCAGGGGGTGCAGGAGAGGTGAGACCTGTACTGTGCTGAGGAGGTGAGACCTGTTCAGGGGGTGCAGAGGAGTTGAGGCCTGTCCTGGGCTGGAGGTGCAGTTTAGGTGAGGCCTCTCCAGGGGTGCGGAGGCGTGAGGCCTGTCCAAGCGGGTGCAGAGGAGGTGAGGCCTGTCCAGGGTGTCCAGAGGAGTTGAGGCCTGTCCAAGGGGTGCAGAGGAAGTGAGGCCTGTCCATGGGGGTGCAGAGTATATGAGGTGTGTGAAGGGGGCGCAGAGGAGGTGAGGCCTGCCCAAGGGGGTGCAGAGGAGGAGAGGCCTGTCCAGGGGAGTACAAAGGAGTTGAGGCCTGTCCTGGGCTGGAGGTGCAGTGGAGGTGAGGCCTCTCCAGGGGTGCGGAGGCGTGAGGCCTGTCCAAGCGGGTGCAGAGGACGTGAGGCCTGTCCAGGGTGTGTGGAGGAGTTGAGGCCTGTCCAAGGGGTGCAGAGGAAGTGAGGCCTGTCCATGGGGGTGCAGAGGAGTTGAGGCCTGTCCAGGGGGGTGCAGAGTAGATGAGGTGTGTGAAGGGGGCGCATAGGAGGTGAGGCCTGCCCAAGGGGGTGCAGAGGAGGAGAGGCCTGTCCAGGGGAGTACAAAGGAGTTGAGGCCTGTCCTGGGCTGGAGGTGCAGTGGAGGTGAGGCCTCTCCAGGGGTGCGGAGGCGTGAGGCCTGTCCAAGCGGGTGCAGAAGACGTGAGGCCTGTCCAGGGTGTGTGGAGGAGTTGAGGCCTGTCCAAGGGGTGCAGAGGAAGTGAGGGCTGTCCATGGGGGTGCAGAGGAGTTGAGGCCTGTCCAGGGGGGTGCAGAGTAGATGAGGTGTGTGAAGGGGGCGCAGAGGAGGGGAGGCTTGTCCAAGGGGTGCAGAGGAGGTGAGACCTGTCCAGGGTGTGCAGAGGAGTTGAGGCCTGTCCAGGGGGGTGCAGAGGAGGTGAGGTGTGTACAGGGGGCGCAGTTTAGATGAGGCCTGTTGAAGGGATGCAGAGCAGGTGATGCCTGGCCAGGGGAGTGCAGAAGAGGTGATGCCTGTCCAGGGGTGAAGATGAAGTGATGCCTGTCCAGGGGGTGCAGAGGAAGCGATGCCTGTCCGGGGGTGCAGAGGAGGTGAAGCCTGTCCAGAGGGTGTGCAGAGGAAGTGGGGCCTGTCCTGCGAGGTGCAGAGGAAGTGAGGCCTTCCAGTGGGTGCAGAGGAGGTGAGACATGTCTAGGGGGTACAGAGTAGGTAAATCCTGTCCAGGGGGGGTGCAGAAGAGGCGAGGCCTGTCTTGTCCTAGTGGGGGTGATGCAAAGGAGGTGAGGCCTATCCAGGGGTTACATTGGAGGTGAAGCCTGTCCAGGGGGTACAGTGGAGGTGAGTCCTGTCCAAGGGATTCAGAGGAGGTGTGGCCTGTCCAGGGGGTACAGAGGAAGTGAGTCCTGTCCAGGGGGTGTAGAGGAGATGAGGCCTGTCCAGGGGTGCAGAGGAGGTGAGGCCTGTCCAGTGGTGCAAATGAAGTGAGGCCTGTCCAGGGGTTACAGTGGAGGTGAGGCCTGTCCAAGGGGGTGCAGAGGAGGTGAGGCCTGTCCAGGGGGTGTATAGGAGATGAGGCCTGTCCAGGGGTGCAGAGGAGGTGAGGCCTGTCCAGGGGTGCAAATGAAGTGAGGCCTGTCTAGGGGTGCAGAGGAGGTGATGCCTGTCCAGGGGTGCAGAGGAGGTGAGGCCTGTCCATGGTGCAGAGGAGGTGAGGCCTGTCCAGGGGGGGTGCAGAGGAGGCGAATCCTGTCCAGGGGTGCAGAGGAGCAGGAGTCTGTCCAGGGGAATGCAGAGGAGGTGAAGCCTGTCCTGCGCGGGTAGGTGGAGAGGTCTGTCTTGTCCTAGTGGGGCGATTCAAAGGAGGTGAGGCCTGTCCTGTGCTGTTATGAAACCTGCCATGTTGGGTTAGGAGGAGAAGCCTGGCTTTTTGAAAAGTATCCGGAGTTATTATCGAGCCCCAGATGGCTCCTGACAAAGGCACACATCTCCTCCAAGCATGGAGTGTATTTTTTAAACCACTGTCTTTAGTGAAGTAACGGATACTACAACTCCCAGAATGCACTTATGTATTATATGAAAGTACAGGCATGAATATTCAGGGGATCACTCTACAGAAATATTTGGTACCTTTCTGGGCATCGTGGCAGAGAAGAGAAGAACAGTTAATGTGCAAGGACTTTCATTCTCAACCTCTTTCTGTAGATTGTGAATCCAAGGAGATCAGAGATAACGTGGATCTCTATCAAGGAGATTTCACACAGTTTTATCTGTTTCAGGGAGAAATACAATGAAAAACTGGGGGTGCAAGTCCAGCGCCCCAGGCTCTGGTGTCCTTGGATCAATGTGCTGGCCCGTGCCTGGTCCTGCAAGAGAGGACGAACCGGCTGTTTAGTCTGGCCTCTGTAAGGGAGCGAGAGCTGGCTCAGTATCCTGGTCCACCAGACCCCCGGCTCAGCATCCTGGTCCTCACCATACTCCGGCTCACGTCCTGGTCCTCACAAGCCCCTGGCTCACGTCCTGGTCCTCACAAGGCCCCGGCTCACGTCCTGGTCCTCACAAGGCCCCGGCTCACGTCCTGGCCCTCACTAGACTCCTGCTCACCTCCTGGTCCCAACCAGGCCAAGGCAGATAGGGAGATCAACTGGTTTTTGGCCACAATGCCACCTCAAACAGGAAGCAGACATATGCAAATTAGCTTTAGACTCCTTCCAATAGGAGCATTCCAGCCTGAAGAGCCAATCCAGATCCTTTCTGGATCGGAACAGAAGCAACCCAAGACTGGTTTCAGCCTATCTGGGCCTCGACTGTAGGGTGTGGCTTGGTTCCAGCGGTGCAGCTAGCACGGGACCCACATCTGGGCCCTGACTCTAGGGTGCAGCTTGATTCCAGCGGTGCAGCGAGCACAGTACCCATATCTATGCACACCTCTCATTTAGGAATAAGAGAAATGATGGGTGGAATGTTTGAGTTCATCACAGGCTCTGGTAATTACGCTGGGACACATCCAAGCCCAACCTTCTTGTTCCTGCCCTCCGTCGCACCTCAACCTGCAGCCATTCATAGTGTTTCACCCAACATTACTTCCAGATGTCTGCTCCAGTAGTCACAGCAGTTCTAACTCTAATGATCAGCCTTTCTCTCTTCTCCTGATGTTCACCAAAGTAACTGAGGCCACGGTGAACAAGCAGCTCACCAAATACCTTGAGTCCCACCCACTTCGGCACAAAGTCCATCCAGGGCTCCCACAGAGCTCTCTGCAGAGACCGTGATGGCTAAAGCCACGTGGGATATTGGAGACATTATATATGGGGGTGGCGAGGTGGGGGCTCTGATTTGATTAGATCTGTCTGCAGCCTTTGACACCATCTCCCACTCCACTTTACTACAGAGATTGGGGATGGTTGGTCTTAAGGGAAAGTGCTTACCTGGTTCTTATCCTTTTTGAAAGATCTGACCCAAGGGGTGGCATCAGCTAACTTCGGCCCCTCAGACGATCACCACAGGAGGCCCCCAGGGACGTGTTTTGAGCCACAATTTTTTCAATCTTTACATGGCTCACTTGCCCAGCCTGATCGAGTAATTCGATATCACCTCTACTCGAATATACACAAATCATTAGATTAGAATTAAATGCAGATAAAATGCCCAGTAATTTCAGGAGCTGCCGCCCGGAAGTTGATGATTGGATGACCTCAAATCCCTGACGCTGAAAAGTGAAAAAAACGGAAATAGTGGCATTTGGGTCCGGAGCCTCACGGCACAAGGGTAGTGTTCGGTGTCGTTGGGAGATCTGTCCACCCCATTCCATCTGGTCATTAACCTGGGAGTTTGGGTGGACTCTCATCTGTCCTTAAAAGGATACTTTAAAGTCACCTGCTCTACAGGCTTCTGACTGCTGAAAGTTATCAGAAAAATACTTCCGTTCATCCCGGCTTCATCTAGGAATGACCTGGTTCTGGTTCTGATCCTATCGAGAAGGAATTTCTGCATCTCTTTATACTTATCGCCTTCATAGATTGCTGCTGCTACAAAAACAGCAGCTGGGTTGGTTCTGAGGATAAAAAAATCAACGTCGATCTCCAACAAACTGGTCAAATTGCACCGGCTTCCTGTCCTGAAAAGATGTCAATTTAAAGCACTTTGGGGCGGATTTATGTCGGACTTGCGCCACGTTTACGCCGCCGTTGCGTCACGCAACGGTGCGGAAACGTGACGCATCCCTGCGACCTATTTACAACGTGACGCATCTAGGCAGATGCGTCACGTTGTAAAGCCCTGCGCCACATGAAACCTGCGTCAGGTTTCATGTGGGCGTTCTGTCGCAGGGTGGGCGTTCCCTCGTAGGAAAGCCCCGTAAAACTGACGCAGTGAAATCTACAAGATTTCACTGAGTCAGTTTTACGACGCTGCTGGGTCAAATCCTTACGCCTGCTTGAAGCAGGCGTAAGGAGTGACGCACCATGTTATGTATGGGTGGCCTCTGTACATTGCAGGAGTTGCGTCGTACTTGCGACGCTACTCCAGCAATGCGCCGCCCGTACACCACAAGATGCGTCACGCATCTGCCCTTCCTTGCACCATGGTGCGCCGCATTGTAAATGCGGCGCATCTGTGGTGCCGCAAGGAGGAAATTGCGTGACGCATCAGTTCTGGCGCATCCCTGCTGATTTGCAGAGATGCGCCAGAACTCATAAATCTGCCCCTTTATGTCATAAACACTCTACAACCAGGGGTTCATTCTTATTTGTCCTTTCTTTTTCCCTGGTATCAGCTGGCCGAAGGGTGAGATCCCACCATGCTTTTCTGGGTAAAGTCTCTAAGTTTAGCAAAATCAGAATAGATGGCTGCTCTCTGCCTGTGGTGACTGCAGGTACCTGGAATGGTACCCCTTTTGTATCGCTTTGTTCGCCCTAAGTGTGGCAGGGTATGCTCAGACGTGAGTCCCTTGCTCACTTGGCCACTGGATTCAAGATAGCCTGGCTGATGAGGATTATGAATCCGAAACCGGTCCCAGGATGCTTGTTTCCGGTCCATGGAAGACATGGCTTGGCAGTTCGGGCTGGACTGTTCCCATAAGGCACAGGGTCAGACTGATTTGCATATAGCCATGTCTGAAATGGGGTGGCTGAGTGGGCTAAAGAATGGTGATGGATTAAACCCAGATCAGTTGACGGGGGGTGAGTGTTTGATTTGCTCAAACGCTCCGTCCATCATCCCCTTTTGTATCACCTGGAATGGAATGCCCTCCCACCTGCCCTGTGCAACCAAGAAAACACGAGTTCTTTCAGGAAACAAATCAAAACCTTTCTGTTCGTGTTCAGGGGCTGTGGGATTTTGATACTTATGTGCTCATATCTTTCCCGAACTAGCTGTGCAGCGCTATATAAATTGGCTCTCATATCCCGTCATAAGCCATCGCTCGCTGGGCCACAGATTGTTGCTGCAATAGACGCCCTAGGAGGAGGAAAGGCACCGGGATATCTGAAGGTCTGGTGTCGAGTTTTACAAACAAATACCAGCTGCATACCTGCTGGAGGTGTATGCCGAGGCATTGAAGGGCGGTGCGTCGCTGGCGTCTATAAGTGATACAGTCATATCAGTGCCCCCCTAAGCCTGGAAAAGACCCTGTAAGTGTACCTCTTATTGCCCTCTGCCACTGCGTAACAGTGATAATAAATTCTTGCCTGAGGTGATGCCACTCGGCTATCCCTCCTACTAGAGAAAATAGTCCCCCCTGTAGAGTTGGGATTTGTCCCTCATAAATCCACAGCAGTTGATCTACGGACGGTATTCGCAGTATTCGCAGTGCTGCATCAGGTAAACCCAAACATGAAGTCAGCTGATGCCGATAAGACGTTTGACTCACTGGAGTAGCCTTTTGTGATCGAGACGTTTAGGCGGCTTGGTATGTCAGGGAGTTTGAGATCACGTATGAAGCGACTAGACACACAGCCTGCGTTTATGTAAATGGGCTCAACTCAGACGACATTCAGATCGCCTGGGGCACTAAGGTTAGTGTCATAATTTCTGATGTCTTTGTCTCAAAGTGGAGGGTCGCTAATTTGAATCCTGGTTGGTGCACAAGGGAATAGTGACTTGTATATTTTTACAGTGCTGTGACGTCTCTGCCCGTGAGAGACAGCACTTTGAATAAGAAAGCCAATAGTTTAAAGAAAGAATTAAACAAAATATAAAAAAGGCTACACAAAATATAGGATGGGCTGTACAGAGTATAAGATCAGTCGAGCATAAATTGCAAAAAGAATAAACGTGTAAATTCTTACTGTGCTATCAGATGTTGCTTTTTTAGTAACCGCAATCATACTGTAGCTAGTGTTAACCTTTTTTTATGGTTTCCATGAAAATACTGCATTAAAGAAGTACTGGTAACACCCTCACAGTAATCTTAAAAAGAATTACTCTTTGTCACCATGACCCTGCAGGTTTGTCGCGCCCTCGGGTGGTCTGCTCCATTGTCTGCACTCATCTAGTGCAGCTCAGTGATGCCAGCACAATTGGAACAGCCTGGCAGGGCGCACACAGCTCAGCTATAAAAGTCCTGCTCGTTGGGTAGCAGGAGCTTCCAGGCAGCAAGGATCCCGAAGTGAGTGTCCACATGCCAGTTTGTGGATCGTGTTCACAACCCCACCAAACCATATCAGCATACTACGATTCTTTGCCGCCATCACACAAGCAAAGTGACCCAGGGTTACAAATGAGCCATGGCGGCTCCGGGCCATTGCTTACATTGATGGCCCCACCCAGGTCTCTGGCCCTCTGGACAGCTATCTAAACAGAGGACATGCCCTTTTGAGAAGCTGGTAACCCCAGTGCTTCTTCGAACAGTTCTTTTATCGCGGCGCTCCATTTTAAGTGACCCACTCTCACCCCAATGGCCTCCTCAACATGGTGCGATTTTTGGCTTCCAGGATCAAGACCTAACGAGAAGAACAAACGCAGAATTCAAATGTTTTGATAGACCAATGTCATAGTCACAGTTTGATGCACGCACTGTAGTAGTTCACCGTATTAGTAGGTGTTTTGTAATTAGGCGCTCCTACTTGGAGACGGTGGTTTTGTGGTCACTATTAATAAGGGGTTATTGTCCGTCATTGCGGATACACTGTCTAACTTGATATTTCTGCTTTTCCTTAAACTTTGTGTTGATCTAAAAGTACCAGTAGGGGGGCGTGGCTAAGATGGCGGCGGACTACGACGTCTTTCCCAGGCCCTCCGACACCGGCCAACTTTCAGCGTTGTGCAGCGCCCTACCTGGTGCCCATCCACGCCATTGAAGGGGCGCATCAGGGCCTCGGTGCGGTCCCGATCCCGGTGGTAACCCCCTTTTTGCTCCTGGTGTGGGCATTTCGCCGATCGGCTTGGAGTGGCCCCGACTCCCCCTGGGCCCGGCTCGCCGCATGGTCTGCGCTGCGGAGTCTGGAGAGCGGCTGCCCCTGGATCCGGGGCTTGAGAGAGGTGCAGGGGAAGCAGTGACTGTTGCAGAGCTCGGGGCGGCCTCTCCCGGCGGAGCGGAGGTCGGCCCAGAGGTGATTGGAGAGGCAGGGGAGCTCCCGTGATACAGGCAGCGGTCGAGCTCCCCGGTTGCGGCCCAGAGGTGAGGAGCGAGTGGGCGGTCGGCCTGAGGCCCGGGACTCGGTCTGCGGGTTGGCGGATGGCGTGGGGCCCCCGCGGGGGCTCCGGGTGGTGGACCCCGGCATCGGCAGTGAGTGAGTGCGGACCCAAGTCTTGGCAGCTCTCCAGACCGCATGGGGCCTGTTGCAGAGTAGACCAGCGGCGCTTCATCCCGACCCGCGGATCGGAGGGTGGCGCAGTGGGGGGGCCCTTCCCCCTTGTAATCTGAAGAGCGTGACCGCCTGGGCTGGTGTGCGGCCTCCTTTCGGCCAGCATTTCGGCGAGCGGCGCACTCTGGCATTCCCTGACGTCCCCTGGCACTGGCGCTTCATTGAGGGGCCCCTCTCAGGGGTAGTAGATGGGGTGAGATGGCGGCCAGGCACAGTGAAGGGGAGAGACTTAGTGGACACCCAGATACTGATGTGAGAGCCTGGGTGTGGAGAGCCCGGGAGATACGGTGACCTACCTGGAGTGGTGCCTAGGAGGACCTTGGGGTGTCTTGGCCTAACTGCTACTGCCTGCGAGGACTTTGGGGAGCATGTGGGGCTGTCGGTGGTGGAGTGCCGCAATGGCTGGAGCGGCCGGGATGTGTGCAGGTGGCGGCCCTGATGGAATCTAGTCCTCTGCAGTTGGTGGTGTAGGGGCCCACTCCCCCGTGGTTGCTGCCTAGGAGAGGAGATTGCTGTTGAGAGGAAAGTGCGTCATCGACCCGTGTGGCGGCGGGCGGCGCTTTCCGGCGGTTACCTGGGCCTGGACTGAGCGGAGAGGAGCACTTGTAGCGGGAGCCTGTTGGTGCCTCATGGGGCCCTCATCAACATCGCTTTGTCGGCGGTTTGGGGCAAGAAGGCTAAACGCCCGAAAGATCTACAGCAGAAGATGGTGGGTCCGACCGCCTCGCAGCCCTAACACCAAGCTGCGCAGCCTGCTGATGCGGACGCGCCGACGACTAAGGCCTTCATGATGGAGCTCTTTGACGCCATTAAGGAGGACATCTTGGACCTCCGCTTCCAGCTCTCCTCAGATGTCTGGGAGATGCGCCGAGACGTCGATGCTATAGGGGAGAGAGTGGTGACTCTGGAGGAACACGACTTGGGATCTGCTGAGGAGATCCACCAGCTTCAACAAGACGTTCACCGCCTGAAGGAACAAAGGGGCATATTACCAACAACTAGCGATAATTTTTGTCTCTAACTTGTTTAGAGACAAAAATTATCGCCGCACATCGGCGATTTTTATCGCAGATAAACCTTGCTATTATCAAGGTTTATCGCAAATGCGATAAAAAACGGCCGCAATGCATGAATATCGCTGAAAAGTCAGCGATATTCATGCATTATCGAGCAAATGCTCTTAGCCATGTTATCCACCTCCCATTGGATAACATGGCTAAGAACTGCTTAGGGCAGGTGTTAGCTTTTGGAGATATTCGCGCTTAGCGCGAATATCTCCAAAAGTTGGTAATAGGAGATAGCGATGTTAGCATGTCATTAGTGATAAATGTAAATGTACATGTAAATATCACTGACATGCAAAGCGGGGCCCAAGATGGTCGCTATCTCCTATTAGCTGTCACTAACTGGTGTTAGCGACAGCTTGGTAATAGGGAGATAATTTTATCTCCGCTTTCTTGGCTTTTAAAGCCAAAAAAGCGGAGATAAACCCCCTTGATAATATGCCCCAAAATCTGGACCTGTGCGCTTGCACCAAGCGGGGCCCTTTCGCAGGGGGGTGGACAATGGTTGCACGATGGGGGGCTGCATGATGTGTGGCGCGCTCACCACCCCGTAGAACGCGATTATACATATTACTCCTCATCTCATAAAACTTATGCGCGCTTAGATCACTTTTTGGCTACGACCTCTCTCTTCCCCCACCTGTCCGCGGCAACTATCACCCCGCGCTCTTTGTCAGACCACGCCCTTATTTCTGTTCAGCTTACCGGTAGTGGGCAGCGGCCGCCATTGTCTGGCTGGCGTCTCCGAGATTCTCTCTTCCATTCGGAGTTGGCAGTCACTCGCATTAGGGAAGTTATCACCCAGTACTTCACCACCAATGATGGAGATGGTATGGCCCTGGAGTCCTTTTGGGAAGCTCTCAAGCTAGTGGTCCGGGGAGAGTTTCTTGCGCTGTCTGCGACTTATGCTCGGATGCGTAGGAAGAAATGCACTGCACTGGAGAAGGAGGTGGGTGAACTGGAGGCGATACATAAGAGGACAGGGGCTCCATGCGTATGGAGGGAGTAAGAGACGAAGAGACGCATGCTAAAACACCTTGACCTAGATCGAGCGGAGTATGCCCTTTTGCACTTTTGTCACAAGTTTTATCTTACGGGGGACAAGGGGGGCCGGATGTTGGTGCACAGGTTGAGGGCTCGTGCACAGCAGTCAGCCATCCAATCCATCAGGGACTCTCAATCAGTGGAGCAGACTACAGACTCCCTTATTGTGGACTCCTTCCAGCGGTTTTACCAATCCTTATATCAAGGAGAGCCCTCGGACCCCAAGCGAGTAGCGGCTTATTTGGCATCTAGCAGCGTTACGCCTCTCCTTCAGGTCTCGGCAGAGGCTTTGGATGCTGAGATACGTATCGAGGAAGTCCTCTCTGCAATTGCGCGGCTGAAGTTGGCCAAATCTCCGGGGCCGGATGGCTATTCGGCTGTTTTTTATAAGACGTTTTGTGTGGAGCGGGCTCCCTTTTTAACACGCCTTTTTAATTCCTTTCTAGAGGTGGGGGAAGTGACCCCCTCCATGGCGGAGGCTGCTATCACAGTCATTCCCAACCCCGGGAAGGACCCCGCAGAGTGTGGATCATATCGTCCGATCTCGCTCCTTAACATTGACGCCATGCTCTTCGCCAGCATCTTAGCCGCACACCTCAGCCCGTTGATGGACGCAATCATAGATCCGGACCAAGCGGGTTTTATTCCGACGAGACAGGGGGGGGACAACACTAAGAGACTTCTGCAACTCATGGATTTAATTCAACATTCTCGTGCGCAGGCCCCTTTTTTTATCCATAGACGCGGAGAAGGCCTTCGATCGCGTCGATTGGACATATCTGTTTGCTGTATTGAAAGCCTTCGGCCTGAGGGATAACTTCGTGCGATGGGTTCGCTGCCTGTATGCGGCTCCGAAGGCGGCGATTCGAGTAAATGGGTGCAAGTCTGCTCTTTTCCCTATCACTAGATGGACGAGGCAGGGGTACCCCTTGTCCCCCGCTGCTTTTTGCGCTCTATATGGAGCCCTTTGCTCAGCGGGTGCTGTCCAACGGGGGCGTTGCAGGGATTCAGTTTGGTGCAGATATACATAAAATCAGTTTGTACGCGGATGACGTGATTCTTTCGCTTACGCAATCCCACTCTTCCTTGCGGCACCTGTCGGCAGAACTGCACGAATTTTGTAGAGTAGCGGGATTTAAAGTTAATTTCTCCAAAGCGCAGATAATTAATGTGTCGGTCCCGGCAGCTGATGTACTGGAACTGCAGAAGGACTTTGCCTTCCAGTGGGTTCACTCCGACATCCCGTACCTGGAAATCCACCTTGCCCCTACAATAGCACAGACAGCTTCCATTAACTACAAGCTGTTAGTGGACCAGACAGCTAAATCGCTGTCCGACTGGTCCCGTCTTCACCTGGCTTGGTTCCGTAGACTGGCGGCAGTTAAAATGATAGTACTCCCGCGCATCTTATACCTCTTTCAGATGCTCCCACTGAGTCCTCCGCCGGGTTCCATCCAGAAGCTACAAGGGCATATTAATAAGTTTTTGTTGAATCATAAACGCCGATGGCTTCCTTTATCACTGATTACAGCCGCTAAGGCCAGCGGTGGGATGGGTTTCCCCTAGCTGAAGGCGTACTTTCAGGCAGCCTGCCTGCGGTACATCCTTGAATGGCGACGCATCAACAGCAACATTCCAGGAGCCGCTGGAAGGAATCTTAAGTTAAAGACGCATCACCACAGTCTGGTTGTAAATACCTCCGATCTTGGACATGAATGGGGGAGAGGCATACATTTACTTAGTGATTCCTGAAGCTCACTATTTCACAAATTGTAGGTCAGGCTTAAACACAGTCTCCTGGGTACACAGTTTCCTAGTGCAGTAAACCACACATGGGGTGGTGGAGATTGTGAGGGAGAGGCCGAGGGACTACAATCCCAGAATAATGACCTGTATAGTGGCCCTGTCGAGAAATAACATTTGGTGTCTATTTCCAGCATCTTTAGGTAAAGTGGTAAAATCAGGATTAAATGTTATGTCTCCCCTCGGCCCCTCCTAGGATGTTTGGTCTGTGTGTAAAGACGCTTTCGTGTTCTGGATTCATGTGAGGTGCAGAGCCCATTTCAGGTGTCTCCCTTGTATCTACGCAGCCTCTAAAGTTGTGTGCTGTTCCATAATGTTAGTGATACCCTGCATTCTCTCCTCTCACTGCATGTCCCATCGCTGCTTTTTAGAGTCACTCCCTGTATTGAAATTCTTTGTAAAGCAGATGACCCTTGTAGGAAAATGTACAATATCTCTGACACCCCTTAGTACGTAATATCCCGTGCCTGGCCCAAAACAAAAATTGACTCTGCATGATTTACTACATGGTAAATACTTCCTTAAAATATTGCTCACTTTGCCCATGCTTCAGTCCATATGAAACTAGTCTTTGCCCTCCCACCCTCTTGTCGACACAGTACCCTGGATCCCGCCAGCTATTACATGCTCACCTGCATCGGATTCTCCTCGTGCCTGGCCTGTGTTATTGCATTGTTTGCATTAGATTCTTCTAGTGCCTCACCTGTGTTATTGCATTGTGTCCGTCAGATTCTCCTCATGCCTGGACTGTGTTATTGCATTGTGTCCGTCAGATTCTCCTCGTGCCTGTCCTGTGTTATTGCATTGTGTCCGTCAGATTCTCCTCGTGCCTGTCCTGTGTTATTGCATTGTGTCCGTCAGATTCTCCTCGTGCCTGTCCTGTGTTATTGCACTGTGTCCGTCAGATTCTCCTAGTGCCTGGCCTGTGTTATTGCATTGTCTGCATTAGATTCTCCTCGTGCCTGTCCTGTGTTATTGCATTGTGTCCGTCAGATTCTCCTCATGCCTGTCCTGTGTTATTGCATTGTTTGCATTAGATTCTTCTCGTCCCCGGCCTGTGTTATTGCATTGTTTGCATCAGATTCTCATCGCCCCCGGCCTGTGTTATTGCATTGTTTGCATCAGATTCTCCTCGTGCCTGTCCTGTGTTATTACATTGTGTCCGTCAGATTCTCCTCGGGCCTGGCCTGTGTTATTGCATTGTTTGCGTCACGTTTTTCTAGTTCCTGGTCTGTTATTGCATTATTTGCGCTGCTTTTGGTATGTTATTTTTCTAATAGTTGCAGCTTTTCTAACAAACATGGCACCTTTTATCCCAATCAAGTGCATCTGACTGCGAGGACACTGCACTCTTCCTGCAGTGGCAATTTATTTCCTATTTATGTAGCAACAGACAGAACAGCATGTCTGCCAGAGATGTCGTAGGGTCAGAAACAGTACATAGGTAAGTAGGTATGATGCAAAACAAACTGTTGAGTAAAAATTTAAACGAAGAAGCTGCTGTGATAGACGCCAAAACATCCATGTCGAAACAGCAGCAGTAGGACAACGGTACATGGAATGATAATGGTAGATTTATTTACACGTCTGTGCAGTGCGTGTCACTTAATGTTCTTTTCTTCCACTCTCATGAGATGGTTTTACAAGGCAACTCTGAGCTCACTGAGTGTGGAGCTTCCTCGAATCCCAGAGACGGTCCGTTCCAAAGACGGTACATTAAAGGTTGAAAGATCTGAGTCTTGATCCTGGCAGATGGACGGGTGATCCCTGAGGGGGTGTAGTTGGTCTGTGCGTTGCCACGGCTGTCCAGAGGGTGTAAGAAAATGTCAGCAATTTGTGGAGGGCCCTCTTTTGGGCGAGAACCACCGAGCTTCATGCAATACGGACTTGAGGGGTTGTGTCTGCGCAGGGTGAGTTACATTCTGATAGCAAAATGGAGGACCTTGTCCAAAGCGGATAGATGTTACCAAGGATTAACATCTTCAGTTACGGCAGATAGAGAAAGTCAATTTACCTCGAGGTTCTTGAAAAGCTTTCTGCGCTCTGCTGGTGCAGGCAGGATGTTTAGTCTCTAGTTGGCATTTGCCAGGGGATGTTCAGATACAGTGTTTGAATTAAACCTTGGAGCAGCACTTGTAGTGTTGACTCTTGGAGCCTTGTAGTATGTGCTGGCTGCGGTAGAACTGTCTTAATGTTCCATGGAGCTCAGAAAACCTGTCCTCTCCGTCCTCTCAGAGCACGAGCTCTGTGGCTTGACCAGTTGAACTGCAATAAAGAAGATGACCGGGACCAGTTCTACCTCTCCCGACCTTTGAACTACTGATCATTGAGGAAAGAAGCCCTTGTCTGGAAGGAAGATCTACAGAAGGCGCAGCTGACAGAACCCCCTGCATCAAAGGAAGATCTGCACAAGGCGCAGCTGACAGAAGTCCACCCTGGAAGGAAGATCTGCACAAGGCGCAGCTGACAGAACCCCCTGCATCAAAGGAAGATCTGCACAAGGCGCAGCTGACAGAAGTCCACCCTGGAAGGAAGATCTGCACAGGGCACAGCTGACAGAAGTCCAGCCTGGAAGGAAGATCTGCACAAGGCACAGCTGACAGAGTCCTGCCTGGACGGAAGATCTGCACAAGGCGCAGCTGACAGAAGTCCACCCTGGAAGGAAGATCTGCACGAGGCACAGCTGACAGAAGTCCACCCTGGAAGGAAGATCTGCACAGGGCACCGCTGACGTTAGTCCACCCTGGAAGGAAGATCTGCACAGGGCACAGCTGACAGAAGTCCAGCCTGGAAGGAAGAGCTGCACAAGGCACAGCGACAGAAGTCCTGCCTGGAATGAAGAGCTGCACAAAGACGCAGCTGACAGAAGTCCACCCTGGAAGGAAGATATGCACAGGGCACAGCTGACAGAAGTCCTGCCTGGAAGGACGATCTGCACAGGGCACAGCTGACAGAAGTCCACCCTGGAAGGAAGATCTGCACAGGGCACAGCTGACAGAAGTCCAGCCTGGAAGGAAGATCTGCACGAGGCGCAGCTGACAGAAGTCCACCCTGGAAGGAAGATCTGCACAGGGCACAGCTGACAGAAGTCCAGCCTGGAAGGAAGATCTTCACAGGGCACAGCTGACAGAAGTCCAGCCTGGAAGGAAGATCTGCACGAGTTGCAGCTGACAGAAGTCCTGCCTGAAAGGAAATCTGCACAAGGCACAGCTGACAGAAGTCCTGCCTAGAAAGGAAGATCTGCACAAGGCGCTGCTGACAGAAGTCATGCCTGGAAGAAAGATCTGCACAGGGTACGGCTGACAGAAGTCCCTGCCTGGAAGGAAGATCTGCACAAGGCGCAGCTGACAGAAGTCCACCCTGGAAGGAAGATCTGCACGAGGCACAGCTGACAGAAGTCCACCCTGGAAGGAAGATCTGCACAGGGCACAGCTGACAGAAGTCCACCCTGGAAGGAAGATCTGCACAGGGCACC
This sequence comes from Lissotriton helveticus, assembly GCF_964261635.1. NCBI lineage: Eukaryota > Metazoa > Chordata > Amphibia > Caudata > Salamandridae > Lissotriton > Lissotriton helveticus. The sequence continues at coordinate 1,455,140 of NW_027611736.1, forward strand.
GCTGACAGAAGTCCACCCTGGAAGGAAGATCTGCACAGGGCACAGCTGACAGAAGTCCAGCCTGGAAGGAAGATCTGCACAAGGCACAGCTGACAGAGTCCTGCCTGGACGGAAGATCTGCACAAGGCGCAGCTGACAGAAGTCCACCCTGGAAGGAAGATCTGCACGAGGCACAGCTGACAGAAGTCCACCCTGGAAGGAAGATCTGCACAGGGCACAGCTGACAGAAGTCCACCCTGGAAGGAAGATCTGCACAGGGCACCGCTGACAGAAGTCCACCCTGGAAGGAAGATCTGCACAGGGCACAGCTGACAGAAGTCCAGCCTGGAAGGAAGAGCTGCACAGGGCACAGCTGACAGAAGTCCTGCCTGGAAGGACGATCTGCACAGGGCACAGCTGACAGAAGTCCTGCCTGGGAGGAAGATCTGCACAAAACTGAGCTGACGGAGGTTCCGCCTGGCGGTGACCTCAACGGAGTGTGAGACCCACAAACCACAAGATCCCTCAAGCCCAGCTAGCCACACTGGACGCAATGTACACCAAATGCCTGATTTAGATTTCAGCGGATGGTTTATTCCATCAGAAATGTGACAGGTATCCTGCCCGCCCCATTAAAAATACATTGCATCCTGTGGCAATTATAAGGCAGACAGGATATCTGGCACGTTTTGATAATGCCTTGATGTATTTTGCAGAGTTTTACTCCGCTGAATTCCACAAAGTGCTGGGGAAACTCCGTTGCACGCTGCAGACTTCTGCTAGTGGCAGAGTTTGTTAAGTTGTGCTGTGCTCACTGATTTTTAGTGCCAGGAGTTTAACCCGCACTGTAAAATCAGCACGAACAGCACTGCGCGTCACGCCAGAGGACGATGCTGCTTTCTGCCGCTCGAATTGATATTCTAATCGAATGGCAGCTTCATCAACGAGAATGGCAGATTTTAACACTCGAGTGGTCGCGACCTGCCGGGACCTCCCGCAATGAGAAACCTCGCCAGGAGGAGGTCCAGCGTGCTATATTTTCTCACAAGCGCTCGCCACCTTACCGTTGGAGAACCGCTTGAGAAAAGAACTCTGTTCTACATGGAGTTTTTTGGACCAGGAGTGGGCAAAACTTTGCGAGCTCGGCCGGCAGAGCGGAATTCTTCACCCACCCCTAGTTTTGAGGCAATAATCTGTTGGACAAACTTCTAACTAGGCCCTATATCTGCAATAAGTGTTGTAGAAGAAGTGAGATCCATGGCCTAGTGACTATCAGGCCGTTATCTGCTTCTGATGAACCCCACACAGTGAGTTCGCAGCCAGAGGGCAGTGGGGGGGCCGAAGGACATGAAATTAGGTAAACTTGAATATGAGAAATATGGAAAGGTAGAAATGCTGCATCACCTGTGGATAACTGACACCTCCTCCCGCTCTGCCAAATGCCCATCCGGTCACAAATGGCATCCTGGGCCCCAAAAGGACAACGTCATGCCAGATGCCATGTAATGGTGGAAAAGGGGGTAAAAAGAGTAGAAGGCACACATCTGCTGCAGGGATATGTCAGGTAAATTATTGGTTGTGATGGATTCTCTATAGGTACTAAATGACTGATATCGTTGAATATTAAATTATACGACTCAACGTTTGTTTGCCTTATCTGCGCTTATAATGTAAAGGACGGGCCTTACAGTGAACCCCTCGCTCTGTTTTACACAAAAGCCCCGGAAGGAGCTGCATCTTACAGAACTTTATCTAACTTAGGAAGAACTAAAGACCTGCTTTTTAAAGTTGTCTTTCAGGGCCAGAACCATGCTCTGTAAGCTGCACTAGTTTCAGGGAGATGGACAGATGTTATGGCGATAGGAAACCCCCCTCAAACCACAATAATGTTCCAATCTTCCAGGATAGAAGAAACCAGAAATGCTTGAACCAAGGGAGCTGTTGAAAGTGTCAAAGGTGACTTATGAACAGCAAGGTAAAGACAGGAGTTGGTATTTGAGATGATCTTAAGTAAATCGGAAAGAATGAGAAAAAGTGTGTAAATGGAGTTACTTTTGTTGTATACTTCGTAAAGAGTTACTGGAAATTTTACAGCCCAGCCTGATCCATCTCTTTTTCTACACTCTACTGTTGTTTAAATGAAATCTTGACCATATGCGTCTATCTTAAGCTATACCTCTAGCACTTGGGTGCTCCGTGAGCGCCTTTACTTTGCTCAGTTACTCTGTAAACATTGGTAAATCATCTCTTTTCCAGACATTAATAAAATGTCACCTGATCAACAGAACATTTAGTTAAATATCTGTGTATGATGAAATATTCCTTGCTAAGTTTCAAAAGCGATACTAAGATTTTGCACTGTGCTTGCGTCACAAAAGAGTCACAAAATGGCGCAAAATCTTTTTTCCTAATTTACTTTCCAGCGCTAAACTTGTTTAGCACTGGAAATAACGTTAAAGTAATGTAAGACTGCGCATAGCATTGTTTGGCATTACTTTGTGCCATGGGGGCCTGCCAAGGGTGGTGCATGGGTGTTCTTGTGCAACCACAAAACTAGGTGCAAGGAAGTAGAAATGCTTTCATTTCTTCTTCCTTTTCTGACTTTGCATGTGTGCTGCACTGTGCAACACGTATGCAAAATGGTAAAAGCTTTCCCTTGTGTCGAGGCATAGTAATTTGTACAGGAAGGGTGTCCTCCCTGTACAAAACCCATGCTGGACTCACAGACACACACACGCTAGCGCTCTGGTGCTAAGGTGTATGCTTGGCGCAGGGCCGCTGTAATCAGTGCCGACGCAAGGGAAAGCGAAGGAGAGAGCCGTATCTTTGAAAATATGGTGCTCTCCTGTTCCCTTCCTGTCGCGCCACGCAGCGTAGCCTCGCAGAGGAGGGTTGCGCTGCATTGTGTGGAGATTTGGTAAATCTCCCCTGAAATGTCTGTTACAATCAGTTAAACATTGTGAATTCTCATTCCATTATGTTTCCATTTAGTAATTTTAAATATCTTTAAATCCAACAGAAAACAAGCCTTGAATGAATGAAATGACCATCAAAAATGAAGCGAATGCTGTAAATCTTCAATAATAGCAGAAATAACGAGCTTCAGTATTCAGGAAAACATCAGCGCAGTCGGCGACAGAGGAACCTGGACATAAACTGACAGATTCCGGGTGAAGCATCAAGGGCAGTTCAGTGATTGTAAGAGTCTGAGCTGTGCACCTCCACGCCACAAGACGAAGAAATGACCTTAGGAAAATTAAGGCAACAACAATAACAAACCACCTCCTGTATAAACAAGTGTCCAACACCAGCTTTGATCATGGGGTCGGTATGATGTGATTACCACAGTGCTTTGTTTTATAAAATGATGACAAGCCATCATTCCGTGCTCTAGGTGAATTGTAAACTCTTTCTGGCCAAACCACAGTAACAAGCGGAAAGCACAACAGAGCGGAGCCGGACAACTGACGGGTAAAGGAAAGAGGAGTTTGTCTATCTACAATACAACAGACTGTCCCAATTTGCACCGGCCAGAAGGAAGATACATCTTTACCCGCAAGCGTGCATAGCCATAATCCAATCTAAAGGCACAATCGCCAACAAAGACACCTTCTACATATTAGGAGTGTGGCAAATATTTGGTGGCTATCGCATTTTATTGTTAAAACAGAAATCAAACGTGGAAAATACTGCACACATATAAAGTGTGTGAGAAAAAGCCAAGTGCTTTATCAGCCATGTCGGCCCATCAGGAAATGCAGTCATGGGATTTAGACAAATATATACCCGACCCACAGACACTAACCAAGAAAGAAGAATCACACACATGCAGCAAGAGCTTTAGTTTGTCATCACAACTCAAGCTTCATCAGCAAACCTACACAGGAGAAACAACATTCAAGTGCAATGAATGTGTAAAGAGCTTTAGTCACTTATCAAGCCTTCAAAGCCATCAGCGAACACACACGGGGGAAAAGCCATTTAAATGCAGTGAATGTGTGAAGAGCTTCAGTCGCTTATCAAACCTCCAACAACATCAGCGAATACACACAGGGGTAAAACCATTCAAGTGCAGTGAATGTGCAAAGTGCTTTAGTCAGTTATCACACCTTCAAAGACATCAGCGAACACACACGGGAGAAAAACCATTCAAGTGCAATTAATGTGGGAAGACCTTTAGTTATATATCAGAACGAAAACATCATAATCGAACACACACGGGGGAAAAACCATTCAAGTGCAGTGAATGTGGGAAGAGCTTTAGTCAGATATCAGCCCGAAAAAGTCATCAGCGAACACACACGGGGGAAAAACCTTATAATTGTAGTGAATGTGACAGTAGTTTTCGCCACTCTTCAGCATTAAGGGTTCATCAGCGAATACACACAGGGGAAAAACCTTATCATTGTAGTGAATGTGACAGTAGTTTTTGCGACTCTTCAGCATTAAGGAAACATCAGCGAACACACACGGGGGAAAAACCGTTCAAGTGCAGTGAATGTGGGAAGAGCTTTAGTGAGATGTCAGACCGAAAACGTCATCAGCGAACACACACAGGGGAAAAACCTTATAATTGTAGTGAATGTGACAGTAGTTTTCGCCACTCTTTAGCATTAAGGGTTCATCAGCGAATACACACAGGGGAAAAAACGTTCAAGTGCAGTGAATGTGGGAAGAGCTTTAGTCAGATGTCAGACCGAAAACGTCATCAGCGAACACACACAGGGGAAAAACCTTATCATTGTAGTGAATGTGACAGTAGTTTTCGCCACTCTTCAGCATTAAGGGTTCATCAGCGAACACACACAGGGGAAAAACCGTTCAAGTGCAGTGAATGTGCAAAGTGCTTTAGTCAGTTATCACACCTTCAAAGTCATCAGCGAACACACACTGGAGAAAAACCATTCAAGTGCAGTGAATGTGCAAAATGCTTTAATCACTTATCACACCTTCAAAGACATCAGCGAACACACACGGGGGAAAAACCATTCAAGTGCAGTGAATGTGCAAAGTGCTTTAGTCGCTTATCACACCTTCAAAGACATCAGCGAACACACACGGGGAAAAACCATTCAAGTGCAGTGAATGTGTGAAGAGCTTTAGTCACTTATCAGACCTACAAAGACATCAGCGAACACACACAGGGGAAAAACCATTCAAGTGGAGTGAATGTGGGAAGAGCTTTAGTCAATTATCAATGCTACGAAAACATCAACAAACACACACAGGGGGAAAGCCACTCAAGTGCAATGAATGTGGGAAGAGCTTTTGTCGACGATTAGAGCTACAAAGTCATCAGTGAACACACAGGGGGAAAACATAGAAGGGCACTGAAAGTGAGAAGGTTTTTTTTCAATTTTCGATCCCACACAGCCCTCAGTGAATACACTCCTTCATTTAACTCACATGGAAATAATCCTAGAGATGCAGGGACTCTGGAATGAACTTAAGAACATCAAAAATAATATTGACCCATTTGAGGACATAGACAAGAGCAGAACAGTGCAGTTATTGTGAGAGGAATGAATTATGGAAAAAGATAAAATTCAAATTATGTAGGACATTGAAATACCAGATGATAAAAGACCCTGATAGCAGTAAAGAAGAAAATCAGATAACAGTATTTGCAGAATTATAAAAGTGTTTGTTTCCAGTGATTGTTCACTTCCGTACACATAGCAAAGTGACATTATGTACCAGGATACACAGTGGGAGACAAGCACAATGTGGATTAAAAGAAAAGAAACATTCTTGATTTTTATTTGGTGAAGAAGAGATACAAAGGAAAACATTCAATCGCCCCTGACCACACTACCTGTAAAAGCAACACTGAACAATACTGGGTCTAACAGCGGTATTTTCAGCTAACTTGTCGGATTAGTGATAAAACTTATAAACCCAACACACCCAGAGTGGACATGTTGTCAAGGCTCTGGAGATGGAAGCTTCGTTGGTAAAATGCATGTATTACTATTAACAAATGCCACTGCAGTGTCTGTAATGAAATAAAGTGAAGCACAGGTGTTATTTTTAGATATAAAGGAGCATATACCTTGTTTTTAAGTAACGTTTGCTGCATCTTTTACACACTGTTATCGGTTGATGGATCTGCTTGTGACTCAGGCCTTATTACTAAGTGCGACCCATGGCTCCTCTCCGACTTGGCTCTCTCTATTCATTTTGTGACTTGCCAAACTCTACTTTGTACCAGAATTGAGCCACTGTAAGCAGCAGACTCAGTTTCAAAACAAGAAATATAAAATAATGTAAAAATAATTTTTCGGTTATAGTTTTTTTACATCATGTGTTTTTCCCACTATCAGTTTGTAACTACACTCGGAATCGACTGAAAGTGTAAATATTTTTAAACAGAGATGTGGAACTTGGAAATTACATTTTTAAACAGTTTTCAGCGAATAAATAAAATGTGCTTTTAATTTGCGCTTGTTTCCTGACATTATTCTTTATCCAGCTCCTAAGCCCCAAAGTGTTTCACATTTACAATGTATTAAGCAATAGAAGGACTAGTTTTGTCAAGTTCTCTGTTCCTCTCTTGCGCCACTCACACAAACAAACACTCAGATGCCTGTGCCTGCAGTGCTGGGGCACAAAGTAACAATTACCAGTTGCAGGCTAAGGATCTAGGTGGAACTCAGTCCCGTTTCTAGGTGATAGTAGGGGGACACCTTCAAACTGTGGCTACCCTCCGACTTGTGCCTTTCTGATAAAGCAATAGTGAAATTGAATAATTTATGATGAATTGAAATAAGAGAAAGAGAAGAACAGAGCGAGGTGCAGGATATATTAAAGAAAATGAAAAAAAGAGATACAAGACTTTACCCTGTTCTGTGTACTAGCACTTTACGTAAACACGTTGTGCTGTGCGTTGTGAGCAGGCTGTCACGCCCTTTGTATGTAAATGACCTTCTGTGACCAGACACCCCAGGTTCCCATCTCTTCTAGTGCGGATGATAATGTGAGCACTGTAAGGAAATCACAAACTAGGACTATATTGAGAAACAATCGGCTTCCAGGTCACACTGCTGTTGGTATGTAGTTCTTTATTAATTCTGTTTCATTTACTCTAATTTGCAGCATTCCTCCAGGCTACTTTTTCTCAGTATTACACTTCAGGTCGCTTATTTGTCGGCATGGGTTTTGTCCTCACACTAGTCTAGGATAGTCTTTCTCAAGGTAGAAGTCGCTGTAATAGGAATAATAAATCAGACATATATAAAATTGTATGTAAACAAATGTGTGCCTTTCAGTTATCAGGCACCACCAGACTCACATTTACACTTGTAATTGAGCACCAGACTAAAGTGACTCCTCCCTGTATAAGTATGTGCCATCAGTAATCGGGCTGATGGTTCCGCTGATGGCACAGCAAATACAGTTTTTGGGATTGTGCGCATTGGCCTAAATTTTAATTGCTGAAGTTGCACGCAGTTTCGCTGATGCGCACAGTTAATAAGGCTTGTGGATATTGCGCACTGTAAGCAGATCACTGAAGTTCACCCTTAAGTAGTAACTAGGTCAAAACATAGTACGTGGGGCGTGGCCGGGTGCCAGCGAAGATGGCCGCCTGACTCGGGAGCTCCGTGGAGCCGAGCCTTCATCCCGCATAAATCCGCTCAATATCCGGAGAATCCTACACTCCATATGCGGCGCTGAATCAGCGCTAGGAAGGGGCACCGACTGATGCGTCTCCGGCCGCGCTGCCTGCAGCGGAAGCCGAGTTACGTCCCTGTGGTCTCTGGCCGGCTGCCGAAGGGAAGCGCTGAAGCGGCGCAAGTGGCCTCAGGCAAGGGCCCGGCTCGGCGGCCTAGTTGGCCGGTTACGGAGCTCGACTCGGCCTGAGGGGAGCCATCTGGTCTGCATCGTGTGGCCCAAAAGTGTAGCGCCACCAGTTTGGGACTACCACACGCTGTCCTACATCGAGGCTGGCTGCAGGCACCAGTGGTTGGGAAGGTTTGGAGGCGGACCGGAGGACACCTCAGGAAAGCAACCGGGGCTGCGTGGGTCCCGGTTCAAAGACAGTAAGCTAGACGCGGAATCCGACTGTCGGTGAGGCAGTGGGCGGCTGGACGGGCCCAGCACAGCAGGGGCGCACATCAGCGTAGGGGCCCCCGGCAGAAGAGTAGACGGACTGCAGGAGAATCGAGAAGGCGGGACGGAGAGGCCGCGGCGGTGAGTGAACCCTCTCCCGGAAGGCAGGGGTGACCATCACATGCGTGGGGGCAGATAACGTGCGACACCCCCCCCGGGCAGGACAGGAGGCGGGCTGCGGAGAAGGGACGCCTGCAGCCTGCATACACGAGACGGAGCTGCGGCCAGCGGGACAGGGCTGTGTGCGGCAGTGAACCGTGCCACCTGCTGGGGTGCGGCGAAGAGCATAGCGGAGGGAGCGCTTCACAGCCTTGGGCCTGGACCGGTGGAGTGGAGGCCTGCCTGGTGATTTGAAGGCCTGAGCTGCGGGAACCCTAGGGGTGTGCCGAATATCAACAGTGGCTGCAGATGCCATTCTTGGATGGACCGGGGCGTGTTGCGTGCCACAGACTGACCGCGTGGGATTATAGCCAACATGAGGCCCAAATACAATACAGCGACGCAATCAAACAAACTGGACAAATACACGGTCCAGATGGGGACGCCACAAGCGGAGAACGCTGCAGGTGACCAATCAGGCACGAAAGAACCATCGCTGGCCTCCATCAAGGCGGCCATACAGTCACTTTGCGCCAACTTAGAGGCGAAAATTGACAAGGTCTCCATCGAAGTAAATCTCCTCCGGGTCGACCTCGGGAAAACATCGGAGAAGACGAAAGTCAACGAGGCCGACATCAAGGTGCTACAGAAGTCAACCAAGGCACTGGAACCACGTGTCAACGACCTAGTGCACCAACACTGCCAAGTGCCGTTGCGGCTGGAAGACCAAGAAGGGAGGGCCCGCAGAAGCAATATGCGCGTCGTAGGCGTACCGGAAGATTTGGAGGGGCCCAGTGTGGAACTTTTCCTGAAAGACCTGATCCTCAATCACTTGAAGCCTAAACGCCTCTCCAACATATTCACCGTGGAAAGGGCGCACTGTGCACCTATCCCTAAACCCAAACCAGGGGCGCCGCCCAGGACCATTATTGCAAAAATCCTGAACTATAGGGATAGAGACGCCATCTTGCAAGCAGCTAGACAGGCCGGGACCTCTGCTACGACAACGCCACGATTCGGTTTTTTCCGGACTTTACCCTTCAGGTACAATGAGAGAGGCGCTCCTTTGTAGGCGTGAAGGCAGCGCTGAGGGAGAGAGGCATCAAATACATGATGTTTTTTCCTAACAAGCTCAAGGTTTTTGCTGGAGGCAAATCTTTATTCTTTACCTCGCCTGCAGACGTGCAGGACTGGATTGACCGGAAGATGTCGACAGCTTGGGATCAGGCCAGAGGTGGGAGTTGGAGAGACGCACAGGCTGCGTTGCCAGAGTCTGTGGCCGGCAGGTCGGACGTTGATGGACAGAGTCAGCGCTCGTGGAGGTCGAGGTCTGCAAGTCCTCGTTGGGGGACGCTTCGAGAGGCGACTGAACATTGAGGGCGACGGACCCACAACTGTGGACCTCTGCTTACTGTAATGTACCGAGGGTTTGTGGTTTGGGTGTGGGTCATGATTTTTCGAAGGACTTCTGGTTGGGGGGGAGGTAGAGACGATGTTGTATGATACGGGGAGGAGGGCCGTGCTATTGTTGGTGGCTGTGCTGAAGATCCCCCCTCTCTTTTCCAACTCCGTGACCCAAGTGAGCCCGCGAGGGGCTGCCTTCTCGTCCAAAGGAGTGTAATGCAGACTGAAAATGAATGACTCTTTAGATACATGGAGCGTAGGTTTTTCATGGTACACTGTTACAGTTTACGGGGTGGGTATGGGTGGCGGCTGGAGCTGGAACCGGCGCACACCCCACTTGCACAAGGTTCATCTGTTGGGAAAAGGGGGTTGTTTTTCTGTTTTATTATTCTCCCGATTCCAGGTTGGGTAACGGGCAAAAGGCGCTCTGCTAATTGGGGATGTGGGTAGTTCGAGACCTATTGAGCAGGGAAGCAGGGTTGGGGGGGTTGCATTTGTTGGGGGGGAGGGCCGAGAGTGAGGGGGGTGAGACAGGGACGGTTGCACATTGGAGGGGGAGGGGCGAGGTTGTTAGCAGCACACCACGGCAGGGCACATATTCTGAAACAGCAACATAGGACACACAGGAGAGCACTGGTTAGCTACAGGGTCCATGGCTATGAAGTGGGATAGGAGTCTTAAACTAATTAGCTGGAACGTCAATGGTATGGGGACAAAATCAAACGGTTTATCGTGCTGCAGTTTGTGAGGAAACACTTGCCAGACGTAGTCTTAATGCAGGAGATGCACCTGAGGGGGAACACATGCCAGGCACTAAACAGATGGGGATACACACTAGCGGCACATGCCGGTTTCACTTCGGGGTCTCGAGGGGTAGGTATTTTGGTGCGACGCACCTTTCCCATGGTGGTGGAGGTGGATCCCATAAGGCGCTTTGTGGCTATTTCTGGGAAATTGGAGAGCCGTAGACTCACCCTAGTGTCGGTCTATATCCCTCCAGGCCTCCAGACACAATCCTATAGTGACCTGGGAGAGCTCGTACTGTCCCTCCCGGAAGATAGACAGGCAGCCGGCGAGAGATTTCGGGTGGGGCAGCGGTGGCTCCCCAATCTCCTGGAGGAGTTCGGACTGGTCGATCTATGGCGTCTCCTACACCCGACACAAAAACAGTACACTTTCCTGTCAGGTCCACACCACACTTTTTTGCGCCTAGATTACCTCCTGGCACCAATGCACCAGGACATGACGATACGTGAAGTCACCCACCTGGCAAGGGGCATCTCGGATCACTCCCCTCTCTGGGTGCATCTTACGCTAGGCGACCGGCAGGTTAGCTGTGTCGCTCCCATTGCCTCGTGGCAATTGAAGGGTGAAGCTATACAGAAGAACGATACCCAGGTGATCGATCGCTACTTTGATGAAAACTCGGGGTCTGTGGACTCAGGGGTGGTCCTATGGGAGGCCTTCAAGATGGTGGTAAGGGGAGAAGCACTCTCAGCTATAGCGGGACGCCACAAGGAACATGAGACACAACTGCAGACTCTGGAGTCTGAGTTGCATACCCTTGAGGACACTGCGCACTGCACTGGGAGCCTAGACACGATACACCAGCTCCAATTGAAGGCCACAGAGTACAGGGACCTTGCTACAGACGCAGCCAGGACATTGGCGAGGGACAGAGAAGGGAGGCTCTATGATCAAGGAGATAAGGCGGGCAAATTTATAGCGTGGTTGGACAGGAAGCAACATGCTCAGAAGGTGGTCGCTGAGTTGCAGACGGCTACGGGAACGGTTCTAACGGACCCGCAAGATATAGTCAGGGAGTTTGCGTCATACTATCAACAAGTTTACGCTCGGAGATCCGCAATGACGGAAAGTGATTCGGCGGCCTTCTTGGAGGACATTTTCCTCCCATCCCTCTCCGAGGACGAAAAAGAGACTCTAGAAGCACCCCTGGTGTTGGAAGAAATAGTGAAGGCCAACAATGAACTTCGCCCTGGGAAGGCCCTAGGGCCCAATGGGCTACCTGTGGAGCTCTATAAGCTCAAACCAAACGGCCTGGGTGAGCACCTCAAGCAGATGTTCGAGGAAAGTAGGAAGCTAGGTAGTCTGCCCCATGACCACCGGATAGCCACAATCCTGGCAATCCCCAAGGTGGGGAAGCCTAAAGAGTTCTGTGCCTCCTATAGGCCGATATCATTGCTCAACATGGAACCAAAACTCCTGGCCAAGGTTTTGGGCAACAGGATCAGACTGGTCCTCCCTACACTGGTGCACCCAGACCAATCGGGCTTTATGCCTCACCGCAATACAGCGTTGAATCTATGATGCCTCCATGGGGTGCTGGGCTGCTGCCACTGGCTACGCAGAGAGGCAGTGGTGGTGTCATTAGATGCAGCCATGGCTTTCGATACCCTAGAGTGGCCGTACATGATGACAGTACTTCGAAAGTTGGGGTTCGGCCCTAGCTTCATTAGCTGGGTATAGCTCCTTTATGCAGGTCCGTTAGCTCAGGTCGTAGTCAACAACAAACTTTCAGAGGCCTTCAGTTTAGGGAGGGGGGCACGACAAGGATGCCCCCTCTCACCCCTGCTATTTGCTTTGGCCCTTGAACCATTGGCAGCGTGGGTGAGGCAGACCCCCTCACTGCAGGGGATATGATGGGCAGACGGCTAGGAGGATAGGATCTCGCTTTACGTGGACGACATCCTCCTGTACCTCACGAAGCCACAAGAGTCCCTAGCGGCAGCACTAGACATTTTCCGGAGGTTTGGGGAGTACTCCGGTTACACTATTAACTGGGGGAAATCTCTCATTTATGTTTTGTGCAGACCCCCCCCGCACCTGCCGATTGCCCGATCCAATAGCCAGCAACGTGTTCACATACCTAGGCATTTACATATCCAAAGACCGTGCTGCACGGTACGAGCGACACCTTTTGCCTCCCCTGCGGCAGCTCCAAAGAGACGTAGCGGTCTGGAAGAACCTCCCACTATCGCTACTAGGCCGGGCCGACCTATTTAAAATGATGGCGCTGCCAAGATTCCTTTATGTCCTCCAGAATCACCCGGACCTAGTCCCGAATAAATACTTTGCCGCTTTGAGGCAAACCAAAGGGACCTTCTCTGGGCGGGTACGCCCCGCATCTCCCTCCAGAAGCTAACTCTGGGCTGGTTTGATGGGGGATAGCATTAACTGACATCAGGAAATATTACTGGGCGGCGCATCTATCGGCCATCAATCAGAGGACATACTGTGCAGGTAATGACCCTGGGTACGAGATGGACAAATGGCTCCTTCCAGGGGGTAACTTCGAGGCGGCTCTTTACTCCAGACAGGGAAGGTACCGATTGACGGGGCCAACCAATCACTCTGTCCAGCTGTGGCACATAGTTCAGAAGAAACTGGGCTGGGTGGGCAAACTTACCCAGGTAACCCCACTGTGGGCCTCTGAGAGGCTAGGCACCCTTAGCCGCATGAAGGGCTTTAGGAACTGGGACTTAATAGGCATTTCTCGGGTCAAGGACTTATGGGGCCCCGCGGGAGTGCTCACATTTGACACCCTTCAACGCACGTATGATCTGGCTCAGACAGAACACTTCCAATACATGCAAGTCCGTCATGAACTACAGGCCAATATTCCTCCTGGGACACAGCTCCCAGAGTCCTCACCACTAGAGGACAGACTGCTAGATGGCCACCTCCCGGAAAAGGCCATATCGCTCACATACAAAAAACTCATTAACCATACCCCTGACCCACTGTGGGCCCTTAAAGAGAAGTGGGAGGCAGACGGACTGAAAATTGATGACGAAGAATGGCGCGAGGCGCTAGCGTCCCCAAAAGAGATAGCAATACCAGCCAAGTTGCGACTCATTCAATTAAAAGTCCTACACATAGTGTATATTTCTGGTACCGGCTGGTCCTGATGGGCCGCAGCGATGACGGAATCTGCCGAAGACGGTGTGGGGAGGTGGGAACCTTTCTACACATATGGTGGGAATGCCGGGAGGTGCAAGTTTACTGGGCACAGGTGCTTGATTGTATGAGAGATGTGTGGGGTGGAATTGCAGCCTGAAGTGAAGAGGTGCCTCCTTAACATCTGGGAACCCTCTGACCTCCCTGCAAAGGGCAAAATATGGGCCACACTGGGTCTGGCAATAGCAAAAAGAAACATCGCAAGACTATGGGGTGCGGCCACACCACCAACACTGGGGGCCTGGCAGAAAGATATGGACTGGAATATGGTGCAGGAAAAGACGGTATACATGTCTAGAGGCTGTCCGAGGAAATGGGTTGCTGTATGGGCTAAATGAAATGAGTACATCTGTGAACCCCCCATGATCAGGACTGTTGACGAGCTAATTGATTAATGTATAGAAGAATGTATGAACTGGACCTACTTTCATGATGCTTATTGAAACGTCAAACTATTTAATCCATGTGTCTTCCTGGAAATGTACTATTGCTAATGATAATATGCTAATACGTGCTTGTGCTGTGGTGATTATGATCTTTCTTTATTTTGAAAATAAAAAGTATTAAAAAAAAAACATAGTACGTACATCATACATAATGTCACTGCCCCTCCCTTCTTGTTGACATCTCCAGGAGTTCCTTCTCTCTCGTGGCTGAAGTGAAAGAAGGTTTTCACACAATATGCTCGTGTCTGTGGCATTTCCTTAAGCGCAGAGAGGAAAGCCTCATTGTTAATGCATTGTTTGGGCTCTGAGGGACAAGAATTCTTTGAACACCTTCCTGAACTCTCTGAGAGTGACTCTGCCACTCTTAATGAATACGAGATCTGCTTCAAAAAGTTGGACTTGCACCACCTCCCCAAAGTGAGTACTGTCCTTGAACCATATCTTTTTGGGAGAAGGATGCAAAGGCAGGATGAGTCAGTCAAACAGTACATGACTACCTTGCGCAAATTGGCTTCCACGTGCAATTTTGGTGCAGCTTAGAGGAGCGGTTAAGATATCAGTTCATGTTGGGATGCGTCCTCGACAAAACGAGAGACGCCCTGTGGCAAAAAGAAAAGCCCTTGCTTTAAGAAGTGCTGACCATAGCTAAAAGTCACTAGCATTCAAGAGCGCGTGTTGATATTATACGCAAAGACAGTCCAGGTGAAAAAAGGAGAACATTGATGTCAAGGTGCTGGTGGGTAGATTTGTTGAACCCAAATTGAGCACCACTTCAAAACCCTTTAACACCAAAAAATTTCAAGTGAAGTACTTCAGGTGTGGCAACCCTGGCCATATGGCCAACTTTAAAGACCGCCCAGGCTGGAAGGCCATGTGAAAAACTAGTGAGAGAAAAGGTCACGTCTCAAAAAGCTGCAGAACGGGCAACAAGCATAAAAAAGTCATGGAAGTTGAACTTTATGAAGAAGAATTGGAAGGAATCAATATTCTCCCAGTCACAGGGAATGCTAGTGATGGCCCTCAGGAGCGAGTTTTGATCAATGATGCTCCAATGAGCATGCTGTTCGACTCTGGGGCCAAGATAACTCTAGTCCCAAAAACATTTTATGAGCGTAATTTTCTGGGCAAAGTCACCCTGTTGAAGCCAGACATTAGACTAATAGGTTAAGGTGGGGTGACTATTGAGTTGCTGGGTTATTTCTGGGGCATGATTGACTTAAAAGGGAGAGCCATGCCTGTTAAAATCTATGTCTTGATGAAAGGGGATTCGCTCATAAGTTGGTTCCATCAGCATGATCTACATATCTGCCTTGATCACAATGAGATCTGTCTGCGTAAAAGAATTACCACCAGTTGGGGTTGTTAGTAATGCTAATCGAAACTGGATCAAGGAATTCCCTGAGGTCTTTGCTGGTGAGCTGGGTGTGTCTCAAAAGCTATGTACATCGGATAAAGGTCAAATCTAATGCTGTTCCAAAAACAGCTAAGGTTAGGAATGCACCACTGTTAGTAAGGGAGTGCATGAAAGTTGAATTAGACAATCTCTTAGCCAAGTGCATCATTCAAGAAGTTGAAGCAACGGAGTGGGTCCCTCCTGTTATTATGGCCCGCAAGGCAATGGGGAAGCCAGGCTCTGTGTCGGCTCGAGGGAGCTCAACAAAGCAGTTATTGTTGATCATTACCCTTTACCCAACATAACTAAAATGCTGGATTCTCTTGAGGGGGCAAGGCATTTTTCATCCTTGGATTTGACCTCCGCCTATCACCAGGCCGGGCTTCAATCAATCAATCAATCATAGCATTTGTAAAGTGCAGTACATACCCGTGAGGGTCTCAAGGCGCTAGGGGGGGATGTGCTGCTACTGTTGAGGAGTCTCCTGAAGTTTAGAAGGTCTTCAGTCTGCCGTAGGCGGATGGGGAGGGTGTTCCACATCTTGGTGGCGAGTTGGGAGAATGATCTGCCATCGGCGGTCATTCTTCAAATGCAGGGGACGGTGGTGAGGGAGTGGTCTGCGGAGCGGAGCTGGCGGGCGGGATTTTAAAGGCTGAGTCGTCTGTTGAGGTACGCTGGTCCGGTGCCGTGGAGGACCTTGTGTGCGTGGGTGAGGAGCTTGAAGGTTATCCTCTTGTTGATGAGGAGCCAGTGCAGGTCTTTCAGGTGGGGTGTGATGTGGCGACTGGAGATGTCGAGGATCAGGCATGCTGAGGCGTTCTGGATGCATTGAAGTCATTTCAGGAGTTTGGCTGGGGCTCCTGGGTAAAGTGCGTTGCCGTAGTCCAGTCTGCTGCTGATGAAGGCCTGGGTGACCATCCTTCTAGTTTCGGTGGGGATCCACTTGAAGATCCTGCGAAGCATGCGGAAAGTGTTGAAGCAGGAGGAGGAGACGGCGTTGACCTGCTTTGTCATGGAGAGTGTGGAGTCAAGGATGACCCCTAGGTTTTGTGCGTGGTTGGTGGGTGTAGGGGATGCTCCTAGTGCCGTCGGCCAAAGGAGTTGTTCCAAGCCGAGGGGGTGGAGCCGAGGATGAGGACCTCCGTATTGTCCGAGTTCAGCTTCAGTCGGCTGTTCCTCATCCAGTCGGCGATGGCCTTCATTCCTTCGTGGAGGTTGGTTTGGGGGATGTGGGGGTCCTTGGTGAGCGAGAGGATCAGCTGGGTGTCGTCGGCGTAGGAGATGATGTTTAGGCGACGTGGACGAGTGGTGCTATGTAGACGTTGATCAATGTTGGGCTGAGAGATGAGCCTTGGGGTTCGCCGCAGATGATCTCGGTGACTTCGGAGTGGAAGGGGGGAGGCTGACGCTCTGGGTTGTCCCGGAGAGGAAGGAGGCGGTCCAGTCCAGGGCCTTCTCTTGGATTCCAGTATTGCGGAGGTGTGCTCTTAGTGTGCGGTGGCAGACTGTGTCGAAGGCGGCTGACAGGTCCATGAGGATGAGGGCCGCGGTTTCTCCGTTGTCGAGCATGTTCCTGATGTCGTCAGTGGCGGCGATCAGGGCAGTTTCAGTGCTGTGGTTGCTGCAGAACCCTGACTGGGATGGGTCCAGGATGTTGTTCTCTTCAAGGAAGCTGGTCAGTTGTATGTTGACAGCCTTTTCTATGACCTTCTCTGGGAACGGGAGCAGGGAGATGGGCTGGAAGTTCGTGAGGTCCTTGGGGTCCGCCTTCGGTTTCTTTAGTAAGGCGTTGATCTCTGCGTGCTTCCAGCTCTCCGGGAAGGTCGCTGTCTTGAAGGAGATATTGATGGTTTTCCGGAGGTGGGGTGCGATGGTGCTGCTGGCTTTGTTGTAGATGTGGTGTGGCCAGGGGTCTTCCGGGGATCCGGAGTGGACTGTGTTCATGATCTTGATGGTGTCGTTGTCGTTGATGTTGTCTAGGCGCGCAGGCGGTTGATACGGGTGGTGGTCATGGGAGCTGGGGTGTGGGCTGTTGCCGGGGTGCTGACAGCGTCAAAGGTGTCGTGGATGTCTTCATTCCTCTTCAGAACAGTCAGAACATTCACTCCTCTTCCCAGGACCGTACCTCTTGTGTAACACCCTTTGGTACCTTTAGATTTCTAAGAATGCCTTTCGGACTAATTTCTGCAGCTTCAGTTTTTCAGAGGGCGATGGTGGGCATTCTTGGAGGCCTTCAGGGTGTCAAAATATACCAAGATGATGTGCTCATCTTTGGTGTGGATCTTGAGGAGCATGACGGGGGGTGAGGTCAGTATTGAAAAAGTTACGCAATGCTGACCTCACCCTTAGGAATGACCAGTGCAAATTTGATGTCAAAGAATTAAAGTACCTAGGGCATTTTGTGTCGGCTGCAGGCATCAAACCCAAAGACTCATTGGAAAACACCCTTTGTAATTTGCGCACCCCTTTAAACAAAGAAGAGTTTGTAAAGTTTCTGGGCATGGCTGAATTTTATCACAAATTTGTTCTGAACTTTGCAGGGAAAACCTCTTGTTTGAGGTCTCTCCTTCAGAAGGGAAGCTCCTTTGTTTGGTCCAAGGGCTGTGAGGAATAGTTTGAGTGCATTAAGAAACATCTGATTGAAACACCTTGTCTAGGAAGTTTTGACCCCACAAAGGTATCTTATCTCATGATTGATGCCAGCTCAAAGGAGTTAGGAGCAGTTCTTTTACAGAAGGTTGATATGGAGTATAAAATGATTCTTTTCGTCTCAAGGCCCTTGAGGGAGGCTGAATACAACTGTTCTGTTGTGGAAAAAGAAGTGCTGGGAGTTTTCTGGGCGGTGCCACGCTGAGAAAGGTTTTGTGGGGGAAAAGATTCAGAATTCTTACTGACTACAAACCTCTTAGGGAGGTCTTCTCCAAGAAAGGCATTGACTTTGTCTCCCGTGGGATACGGAAGTGGTTTGTGGCTCTACAGTTCTGGCAGACTGTCTGTCAAGGCTCGGGGGTGTGGAGTGTGAAACGACAGATGATGTTGACTGGTTTAGAGGTGAAGAACTGGAGGAAGAAATTAATGTGTGTGTGATTATTGAAGGGTTGATTTCCGAGAGAGAGTGGAGGGAACATCACATGATCAATTTAGACTTGCGGAAAGTCCTAACGATGGTCACAGGAGGCTGGTGTGAGAAGAAGGACTGTGAAGAGGTCCTCGAAGGCTTTTGGCGAGTTAGGGAAGATCTGACGGTAGAGAATGGTCTCCTCATGCGTGGTAGTAAGTTAGTTGCACCCCTTGAAGTAAGGGATAAGATAGTAAAGAATGCTCACACCTCGCACATGGGCATTGCCAAGACAAAGGATCAGGGAAGCATATTGGTGGGCTGCCATGGATGTACATGTAGAGAGGTTGGTGCGTTAATGTGCTGAATGTGCGTGTTGTGACACGATATTGAAGTCCAGGGTGCAACCCAGGGTGTTTAGGGAACAGGGTACTGGTCCTTTTAGTCTCAAAATCCCTATTTGCGTAATGCTTCCTGTCACATGATGTCATAAGTATATTAGGTTAGCATTGCGTGGCTAAATAGATACAATTCGCATTTCATGTTGTACAACCCACTGAGCTATCTGAGTAATGAGTAGGCCCCTATGTATACTTGTGACTTCATTTGCATTTGCAGTTCCAATTAGGTTGCTTTAACTAGGCCCAAAGTAGGCCGCAAAATGTTCACGTTGCTTGCCTCAGCAGAATACTGCATTTCGTTATTATTTTCTGCCTGCCTTTCCAAGGCCGCTTTCTAATGTACTGATGAATAAGCCATTCTGTGTGTAATGTTTATCTGTAGGGAGGTTTCTGCTCCCACGTTAAGGAGATGCTGACACCCAGCACCATGGCCTTGAACCCCTGATAGTGTGCACATCTGGCAAGGTGTTAGCTCATCCTACGGTGCACGCATTGTTCCCTGTTCAGCCTGAGCTGTTAGTTTTCCATTGTGGGCGTGGTTGGGGGTTTCTTGGAGGGATAATTGTGCATTACTGACCGTTAGGGGTCAGTCCTTCACCGAACACCACAGGGTGTGGGTCAGACTGGGCTTGCTCTGCAGAGATATGTTAATAAAGTACGTTTGAATTCTCCACTGTCTGACCGACTCTTCATTTGGGAAGGCATAGTAGGTGGTTGTGTATATAACCCGTGGGGCACTTAGTGGCCCTGTCCTTCAGTTGGTGGCTGAACAGGGACCCCACAAATTTGTGGCCCCTCACCCATCAGCTGGTGGCAGGGGCCAGGGTGGTGTCTGGTCCGTTGGGCGGATTGTGGCCCAACATCTGAAGACCGAGCTTGGTTCTTGCAGCTGCCCCGCCCTTCAGATCGGGCGGATCCGCGGGTAGTGGTCACCAGCTGGGATCCTGAGAAGGCGAACCCTGGATTTGACTGTTTGGTCCGGAGATCAGTGGAGAATAATTTGCCACACTCTGAGTGCACCAGGTGAGTGGTTTGTTTCTTTGGTTCTTTGTCCTTTGGTTCTGTGGAAGTGGCACCACATTTAAATGACACTGGCCTGTGGACAGTGCCTGATAACGGTCTTCGGACCGTCTTGAATGACACCAGCCGACGGGCTGAGTGCCTTGAACGGCAGTCTGTGGATGACCCAAAGGTGTGATGATAGTGTGCGAAAGTGACCTGTTCTGGCATGGAGAGTTTATTTTTGAACGCTATTTGCTTGCGTGGAAGTGTTTGTAACAGATTGCTCATTAGTAACGGAATTTTGCAGTGTCTTGGTGGGTCTGCGTACCCTTGAGGGACACAGAGTGCTTGTGAGTGGTCTACTGGGCCAACTGGTAATTGGCTTCTTGAAAAGGTCCAGGACCATTTGCAGACAATCTGCCAGGCCAACTGGGAATTCGGTCCGCGCTTGAAAATGTCTGGGTTAGAACCTGTCCTCTTGAACTTGGAATAGTCTTTGGATTGTGGAGTATGGTTTTTGAACAGTGTGGGTCTCTTTAAAGTGGTGATGCCTTGTTTTAGTAAATGTATGTGTTTTGGATGCCAATGCTGTTTTTCTGATGCCCGATTGGAAGAGAGACAGCCTGCATCTCTGGAGGGTACCCCAAATTTTGACATATATGTCAAGCATGGTATTGGTCCTAATATGTTTAGCACGCTGTGGCATAAGTATACGAGGGACAATGCCAACCTGCAATGGCGACTTACTGGCTCATTTGATGAACAAAAATTGGGTTTCTTGCAAGATAAATTGTTCGCTATGAAAAGCAGGCAGTCAATGTTTGATTCGGTAAGAGTGGCAGAAGGAAGCAAAACAAAAACGTATGAGAGCAGAAAAGGAGGAAAGGAAGTGACAGTTGCAAACAATTACGCAGAAAGTAGTGGCATATGAGAGAGGGAAGATAAAGTAAGCAATAGAATGTGCCGACAGGAAGTTTCGATTGCAGACCGAAAAATGTTATGTTACTATGGAAGAAAAAGACGATTTTCTTGAAGAAGTATTGGATTCTTGTCCGCCACCCCTTATGCCCCTGAACGGATATATCCAATAGTCCAGACATCTTCGTCCGCAACCTGTGGGTCTGCCCCCTCCGGCTCCCCTGTACCTAGTTCTGTTGCATCAGCATTATCACGCGGGAAGGGCGGGAGCGGTCGGTTCTCTTGTTTTCCCTACTATCTTGTCTGATGATGCTGCCTCGGCCACTACTATCCCTTTCATCCCTGTAGTGCTATCCTCTCATGTCATGGTACCTGTCTTTGCATCTGCTCTTTCTTCTTTGAATGTGACACTCCATACATTGCCGAATGTGGATACGCCTGTGCGTGGAATGTTTGAGGGGGATTGGGCAGCAGCACGCCATCGTATAGAGAAGGTGCTGTTGCATTCTGCTGTCGGTACTGAAGTAAAGACGATGGTGGCGAATCGAGTGGCCCTGTGGGGTCGGAATGCGATTTATACTGTGGAAGACATGTGGAGTGTGATGAAAGATTATGAGCCATTTTTGCAGCAACTTGCTCTTAAGCACATGTCGACCACATTGATAGCATTATGAGAACAATATTACAGGGGTGTCGCACCATAAGCTATTTATGACATACGGGACAGGGTGCATGCTACTGCTATGGCCCCAGGTGAAGTTTTTAGTAATGTGAGGATATTAGTAAGTTATCGAGAACGGCTGCCTCAAAAGGTTCCAACAGTAGGGATGCTGCACCCTATGAGGGAAGTTCATCCCATATCATCCCGATGTACCCGAGCTGAGTGATTCCACGAACACAGTAATTAGACAGTGGGTGGATGCTTGATTTCAATAACAATGGATATATATACTCCTTCGAAGAGGAATGAGGTCCTATCCTTAAAGAGCTGGTTGCATGATTCTAGCCTCCTCCACAATAATGGTGTTAGCTGACACAGAGTTATTTTTTAGACTGTTGGTACTGGTAGATACCTGGCGACAGGTACATACGCAGGATCATGCGCTGGAACTGGGGGGACATGGGACGAAATAAAGGTGTGGGACAAGGAGTGCAAGCCCGGTGACAAGTCAAAAACAGAGTTGATGGCATTGCTGGGTAGGATGATAACGTACATGCACTCCCTTATCCCGCTGAGGAAGGTGGACTGGGATAAGTTGACTGCATGTCGTCAGAAAAAGGATGAGAGCATATCAGATTACTTTACTAGGTTTGAGGGGGTGTTTATGGATTTGATAATATATATAATGTCTTGATAGTATGCTCCATAGAGACAATGAGGATAAGGAGAAAGTGGAGAAAAAGACAAAGGATTTGAAGACAAGGGTGTTGCTGCAGCAGCTTCCGAGGTAAGGGTTAGGGGCTAGTCCAGAGACCACCTCACTCAAACAGTCGCAGGGCTGGTAGAGGTGGTGGTTCCGGCTCACCCGTTGGGTACAACTAGTGTGCGTACTGTAAAAAAGAGGGGCATTGGCGGAATGAGTGCCTGGAATTGTGGCAGAACAACGCAGCACCGGGAGGCCGTGGGTTTAGAGGCAGAGGAGGAGGAGGAGGAGGAGTTCGGGAACAGATGCAGTCAGAGAATGCTTCAGGATATAGACAGAGTGGGAATTATTTTGATGACCCTCAGAGCAGACAGTACTATAATGAGGACTACGACATGGATGAGGTGACGGGGCTGTCTCACATCTAGGACAGCCAACGACAGGGCAAGGGACCAGTTCCGGTGCCTGTCGATCAGTGTGGACCTTATATCATGGCTGATTTGCAGGGCGCATTGGAGAAATGTTTGATTGATACGGGGCTATGAATAGATCTGTTTCCCGCACACTGGTCTCTGTCTGGGCAAAATAATGTTTCAGTTGGGTTTTCAGGTGTGCCAGTTGTCCGCCCCATTTCTAAACTGCTTGCTTTGACTGTCGGTCCTTTTACTCTCTACTCACCATTTTTATTGACAATGAATAGTGGTGAAAATGTAATGGGACTGGATCTGTTAAAAAGGTTGCACGCAGCAATGTCTTGCTCTCCAGATGGCGTCTTTATGACAGTTGGGCCTAGATGGCCCCTACAAAACAATTTCTTTCACAAGGTGTGCCCCTCCCAATAGAATTTGACGTTGTCCCACATACGCTGTGGGCCACAGGAGACACAGAGGTGGGGCTGCTCCAGATCCCACCAGTGTCTATCAGTGTGAAGGATAATGTTAAACTGCCCCGTATTCCCCAGTATAAGATTTCCCAAGCAGGAGAAAAGGCCCTATTGCAGATTATACAGGATTTGATTAAGACTGGAGTAGTGGAAGAGACAGTGTCTAATGTATGCATTAGCCATATTCTTCCCATTCTTAAAAAGGCCCCTTCGGACTCTTCTGGTGTCCAATCAGATATGTACCGCTTTGTGATTGACCTGAGAGAGGTTAATAAAATTGTGATCCCTCAGTATCCTGTTGTTCCAACTGCAATATTTACAATGATTCCCCACTTGGCAAAATAATTTTCTGTTATCGGTTTAAAGAATGCTTTCTTTCAGCATCCAAATACATCCAGACAGCAGGTCGCTTTTCAGCTTTGCTATAGCTGGTCAAAGTTTTAGATTATGTCGTGCTCCACAGGGCTATACAGAAAGACCTAGTATTTATAGTCATGCTTTAAAAGCCCAATTGGATTCACTGGAATTTGCTTCTGGTAATGTTTTGTTCCAGTATGTTGATGACCTCCTCGTAGCATCAGACACTGAGGAGGGCTGCAAAGAGGCCACGGTTAAATTATTGCACCATTTGGCATGCCACGGACACAAGGTGTCTCTTTTGAAATTTCAGTATTGTCGACAGAAGGTCACCTACTTAGGTCACCTACTGTTGACAGAGGGCCGCAGACTAACAACTGAACGTATTGCTGCTATTAACAGTATGGCTGTTCCTAGGACCCAATGTGAGGTACGCATGTTTATAGGGATAACATCGTATTGTCGCCATTGAATCCCAAATTATTCCTTACTAACAAACCCCTTCTTTACCTGACCACCAAGGATGTGCATGAACCCCTTCCTTGGACACCTGAATGTCAGCATGCTTTTGAAAATAATAAAAGTTGCGCTTTGCTCTGCTCTTGTGCTTGGCACCCCTGATTATCAAAAGCCCTTTGTGCTCTATGTGCGTGAGACGGATGGTTGCACGCTTTCTGTGTTAACACAGGGTTTCGGTGGTAAGCAGAGACCCTGTACTTATTTCTCGGCCATGTTGGATAATGTTGCCAGAGCACTCCTGAGCTGCCTGAGAGCTAGCGCGGCTGCTGCAGTTTCTATCAGACAATCGGGAGGGCTCGTTCTTGATACTGATCTCACAGTAATGGTACCTCATGCTGTGGATACACTTTTGAATAAGACAAAGACGCAGCACCTTACTAGTGCACCTCTTACTGGATATGAATTGACTTTGTACACAGCATATTACCATCAAACGATGTGCTACTTTGAACCCAGCCACGTTACTACCCCTCCCGTTGGAAGAAAAGGACAATGACGTCCATGATTGTTTGTTTCAGACTGAGGAGGAAACAAATGGATGGGTAGACCTGACTGATGTTCCCTTATCTGAACCCCAAGGGGAACTGTATGCTGATGGCTCGTGCTTCAAGCTGCCAGATGGCACCACTACTGCAGCCTATGCAATCGCGACACTGCATTCCATAGTTGAGACATCCTGCATCCCACACCAATTGGCCCAAGCTGCAGAATTAGTTATGCTTCTACTGGCTTGTGAGCTGAGTGAGGGACTGGCTGTTAATGTTTATACAGACAGCCAGTACGCCTTTGGGGTGGCCCGTAACTTTGGGCGCCTCTGGGCGGAGAGAGGTTTCCTAATATCGCATGGACAGTGGATACAGAATACCCCATTGATACAAAGATTGCTGTCCGCTTTGGCGCTCCCTGATAAATTAGCAATGATAAAGTGTCGTGCTTACAAACCCATTACAGATGATGTGGGATGGGGCAATGTGTTTGCAGACCAAGTTACCAAGGATACAGCAAGGCCAAAAATGACTCAGGTGATTGTAGCTGGTCCCGCTAGGTTGGTTCCGGATAATGGCATGTTTGAGGATACACTGGACAATGTCAGAGAAATTCAAGGCGGGGCTACTGTAGACAAATTGGCAGGAGGAGAGGAGAGGACAGGCCGATTTGACGAAAATGAGCGTTGGATTGATCTGTCAGGAAAGCAGCAATGGTTACTTCATATGCGCTTCCTGTTGTTACAATGGCCCATGGTCCAGCACATATTACCAGTAAAGGAATATGTAAATTGTTAGACCCTATATGGCAAAATGATAATATTAGCAAGGTAGCTCAGCACCTAGTGAAGACTTGTATTATTTGTTTGAAGCACAATTTATGAAA
The DNA here is from genome assembly GCF_964261635.1 of Lissotriton helveticus. Classification (NCBI taxonomy): domain Eukaryota; kingdom Metazoa; phylum Chordata; class Amphibia; order Caudata; family Salamandridae; genus Lissotriton; species Lissotriton helveticus. The sequence continues at coordinate 1,480,421 of NW_027611736.1, forward strand.
AGGCATTCCTATGCCCACTGGTAACTGCCCCACCTTCCTTCCCATTTGAGGACCTTCAAATGGATTATATTGAAATAGAACGAGTCAATAATTTGAAGTACGTGTTAGTGGTGGTCTGCGCAATCAGTAAATGGATCGAGGCCTACCTTACTAAAGAGAATACAGCTGTGGCAAAGGCCCCTTTAAAGTGGTACTTCCCGCGCTACGGATTGCCCCACGTGATCTGGAGTGATAACGGAAGTCACTTTAATGCTAAAGTGATTGAATTGGAGTGCAAGGGTTTACAGATTACACAGAAGTTTCATGCAGAGAACCACCCCCAGACAGCAAGCCTGGTTGAAAAGTACAAACTGAAACTGGCAAAGATTCAAGAAAGTACAAGATTCTGATGGCCAGATGCGCGTTCCCTAGCCCTGTTATCTACTAGAGCAACTGCACATTCCCGAGTAGGATTGTCACCCTATGAAGTGGTTTTCGAGCTCCCTGCTAATATCTGGAGCATTCCAAGACCCAAGCATTTTTTTCTGAGATAGAGGAACCCTTGCTTCTAGATTATTTATATGAGTTGTCTAAAGATCTCCGTTCTCTTCACCAATAGGTGCATGCCACATTGTGACCAGTACCAGATGGGCCCGGGCACTGCATACAGCCCAGCGATTATGTAATGATCAAGAATTTTCAGAGGAAGAACAGTCTGGAACCATGGTGGAAAGGTCTACTGATTGTCTTGCTTGCCACCCGCTCCTCAGTAAATGTGTAAGTAAGGAAGGACTGGGTGCATGGAAGCCACGTAAAGAGAGTGCCACTCTCACTTCCATATGACCGCTGAGTCAGCAACGGCATTCCTGATCAAGAATATGTTCAGGTGCCCCGATTTGTTCCTTTCTCTAATGCTCTATTAAGGGGGACGTAGACGGATGAGGAGAGTGACACAGTCCTGCTTAAAGCAGTTCCTAAGGAGATAAGGGCTGCATCAAATCACTCTGCCCCCAAAGAGCCTGTTTCAGAGCCCAGATCTTTACCTGACCCTGAGTTCCTACCCCTCTTTGCTGATGACACAGTGCCAAGTGTAACAAGGTATAACTTACGGCCCCGGAAGAAGAACGGGACGCCAGCTGAACAGTTTAGGAGCTAGGGAAGGACTTGAATTTAGGGCACAGGTGCTGTGCCTAAGGTGCCTGTTAGAGTAGAACAAAGGTCATTGGTGCACTGTGTGTGAACACTGGACAGGATTCGTTGAGGGTATCCTAAAAAGGAGGGAGGTGTGCCCTATCCTGCAAGAAGAGACTTTTGAGTTCAGAATACGAGCTCAGCGAGCAGCTCCAATGCCAATGCTCAACTGCACCTACGCCTGATGAACAATAGGAGTCTACCAGTGCATGGTCATTAAATGGACAGTGGAAAGAAGATTTTGCTTTTGTTCCCTCTGATACTGTAGTTGCAATAGTGGATCTAGCCTGTGAACATTTTTTATCCTTATAGTACGTATAGTTTGTTTGAAGTTTTATTGAAAATGCTCCCTTGTGGCCGTCTAATTATGAGTGAGGAACAGCCCCTGATGGTTCCACCACCTAGCCAGAATGGTAATGGGTGGTCAACAGGAAGTAAGGTAGTGGTGGTAGTGTTTATCCTCATGGTGATGAAAACGCAGTTTGGGGTGGTTTGGTAATTGGACGAACAGCATCCGGTGCATATTTTCTGGTACAAATGTCTTTATTGATTTTTAAACACATATACAATTGGCTAGTGCCAGGCAATATCTATGCAATACAACCGGACAGTGTCAATTGAGGGCATGAGCCCAGCTTCAGACAAAAACTCCCTGATGACCCATTTAGCAATCTGTCTTCCGTGGTTCTGTAAGACGTAGCAATCTAAGATATCGTGGGCATGTTACTTCGCAAAACTCCGTCGCCAAGAGCGACAGAAATGGGTGCCAAAGCTCATCATAGGTAGATCCCTCTCTTTCCATAGTAAGGGTCAACTTCTCCATCCCAAGGACATGCCACAGTCGATGAAGCCAACCCGCGAAGGAGGGTATGTTGGAAGTGCACCAATGTGTGAGTATGTTTTGTACCGCTGAGCCTAAAGCAATAGCTATCTGTCTGCCTCTACAGGATTTTAGCGGGTAAGTTAGTGGGTTAGGAAGCCCCAAGAGCACATAAACTGGAAAGCGCGGAATTTTTGTCTCAAAATGCTTATTCACTTCCGCCAGCACCTGAGTCCAGTAAGGTTGGATATGTACGCATTCCCACAACAAGTGCCCCAGAGTACCTACTTGGCAACAGCCACGCCAGCAGTTCTTCTCTCGTTGGAGATCGAGTGCATGTAGCCTCTCCGGAGTATAGTACCAATATGTCACTACTTTTGTGAAGGTCTCCGTTAATCCCATACGGTATGCAGAATGTCGAGCCCGGTAGTATTTCCCCTCCCACTCTTTGCGGCTGAGCGTCCTGCCAAGTTCCCTCCCACCTTTCTCTGCCAGGACTATACGTGTGTGCCCGGTGCATATTTTAGTGGGAACTACCCCATCCCCATCTGAGCATATGTTTGTTTCATTAGCCCGGCATAAGGAGAGACACTGACAGACCTATGTTGATAATGCATTTATTCAAATGCTTCATCAGGTGCACAGTACCACTAATACCATAAATTGTTGGGTGATTTGCTAGTCTCTTTGCCCCTATCATATTTAGGTAGTTGCGAGGCCTAGTTCCTAGTTGCTTTCCGTGGTGTATATGCATTATAAGGGCAATGTTATGAAAATGGGAGAGGATGATTATGAAGCAGTGCTGGAGTATATAGTGATACACCAGGGTTATACGCCTGGGAAGGATGGTAAGGAGGATACTCTGCATCCCGAAGCCTGTAGGAATTTGTTCACAGCTAACGAGACTGTGACGTGGTTGCAGGGTGAGATGTTAGACTTCAGGGGGTTCAATGTTACTGAGTATTTCAAATGTTTCCAAGAACTAAACATTACAGAGGACCAAGCCATGCCCGTACCAGTGATCAATGCCTCGGCCAGTTTTTGTGTCGAAGGTTCAGGGAATGTACCAGTGGGGCAGTGCGTTTGTAGTAACACCTATAGGTTGAATATAAGTAGTAGCCCGCCTTTGCTTACACCTCCAAATGTATATTTCATCTGTGGAGACAGAGCTTATACTTGGCTTCTTAGGGGCTGGTCTGGTTGTTGCTATGTCTCTTTCCTCTTGCCTCCCATCTACATTTCCCCGCCCAGTTATCACAAACATAGCAAGTGACAGTGAAGAGATCTCCATGTCTACAGAGTTAAGAGAGTGATTGATTCAGATGAGATCGATCAGACAGATACTTCTCTCCAGCAATTTACGGACATAATGAAGGGCATTATACCGTTCTGGGGTCCCATATTCAATAGCCGCAATATACGTCGCTTGACCAGAGTAGTTGAGGGAGTGATAAACACTACTGCGAGTACATTAACTAATATCACATTTGAGCTTCAGGCTACGAAGCTTGTTGCTCTTCAAAATAGGATGGTTTTAGATGTCATACTAGCTGATGGGGTGGAGCTTGCTGCGTCATCGGCAGCTGTGTTTTCATTCCTGATTCTACCCCTACAGTATACTCAGAAATACAGAATTGCTTCAGAAATACATGAGGATAATGGTTCATGGTCCATATCAGGGTGGTTCTGGGACCTGCTGACATCATGGGGTTGGAAGATACTCCTTGTCCTGATAGTTATCACAGACGTCATCTTCACATGTTGCCTTTGTATTATCTTCATTCCAGCATGCAGTACCTATTGTATGAGCAAAATAATATCTGCTCCGCAAACACCAGGACGTGAAGCAAAGGCTTCATGATGCAAGAAGTTCAGGATTTGATGCTGATTGATAAAGGCATCTTCAAAAACTAGTATTATTGATGCGTTCAAGAGTGCTGTATTCCTCTGCTATCTCCTGAGTGTTATATCCTGTGTGTGCATATTGCTTCCCTCACCTCGGCCACCCCCTTAGTATTGTGAAGATCCTACCTGATGGCAATTAAAGCATTTTTTAGCCACTTATGCTAAAAGGAGGATCTGTTAGACTTGAAATCCCCATTTGTGTAATGCTTCCCGTCACATAACATCATAAGTATTTTAGGTTAGCTTTGCGTGGCTAAATAGATACAATTTGCATTTCATGTTGTACAACCCACTGAGCTATCTGAGTAATGAGTTACCCCTATGTATACTTGTGACTCCATTAGCTTTTGCAGCTTTTGCAGTTCCTATTAGGCTGCTTTAACTAGGCCCGAAGTAGGCCGCATAATGTTCACATTGCTTGCCTTAGCAGAATACTGCATTTCATTATTATTTTATGTCTGCCTTTCCAAGGCCGCTTTCTGATGTACTAATGAATAAGCCTTTCTGTGTGTATGTTCATCTGTAGGGAGGTTTCTGCTCCAACGTTAAGACCAGTGATGGGTTGTAAGAATGGCTTCAGACCAGTCATGGTGAATATTCCTGAGAACTGGAGGGATTAATGATATGGGAAGAAAGATGTAGTGAAGCGGAAAACTCCACCTCAACCGAAATGTGTCCCCCAACATTTCCCATAGTGTAAACTTGAGGCCGTACAATTGTGGACAATGGGCGTTATCACAAGTTCCAAATTTGTCAACCTGGGGGGTCCCACAGGGCTAACATGTTCTGCACCAGAATCCAAAAGGAAATGCCGCTCGTGGTTGGCAACATGATGCCAACTCAGGCTGAGAGCTGACCAGATGGTTGGCACCTAGCCAGGTCCCGTGCTGATGCACGCAGAGACTGGCACTTTTGTGCCAGAAGAACTTCACTTTTTTGATGTTCCAGTGGCGCAATGTGTCACTGCATATTTATAAGACGACGTAAAGCCACTTTACGTGGCTTTTCATGGCCTTATAAATACATGCTCCTTTCACACAGAACACTGCATGAAACGGGCGTTCCATGGGTGTTACTGTGGGTGCTCCCACACAACACTCATGGAACCTGACGCATTACCAGATTTACAAGAAATTGTGAACTTGGGAATACGTCAGAATCTGATGCCACCCCAGGGGTGGCGTTAGGGAGGTGCAACTAGGAGAATTTCTCCTCGTGCTTTCCTTTTTCTTTTTGTGCTGCATTCTGCAGCACATATAGAAAAAGAAAATCGCCTCTTGTGATTTACTTTGTGCAGGAAGGTCTCCCTTCCTTCACAAAATGTAGGCACCCTTGCATTGCACCCGGAGAAAGGCTGCCTGTATTGGTGCACGGCAGCCCATTGTGCGCCTGTGCTGCGGAAAAGGACAGGAATGTGCTGTATCACATACATACGGCACATTCCTGCCCTTTTGTTCTGGCGTAGAGCAGTGCAGCACGAGTCCTTGTGGAGCGGCCCAACCCAAAACCTCATAAATGAGGCCCAGAGTCTCTGGGCTCCCCGACTGAGGAGGAGAGACCTGCAGCAAGACGGCGTGGGATCGACTGAATCCAGTCAAGCGTGAACCAGAAAAAGAAGAGATCACATTCTTTGGCCACATTTACACCGACACAAGATGTTTGGAAGAAAGAGCCAGACCACCCGTAGGATCATGAAACCACTATGAGCCAGACCACCCCTAGGATCATGAGACCACCATGAGCCAGACCACCTGTAGGATCATGAGACCACCATGAGCCAGACCACCCATAGGATCCTAGGACCACCATGAGCCAGACCACCCGTAGGAGCATGAGACCACCATGAGCCAGACCACCCCTAGGATCATGAGACCACCATGAGCCAGACCACCCGTAGGATCATGAGACCACCATGAGCCAGACCACCCGTAGGATCATGAGACCACAATGAGCCAGACCACCCGTAGGATCATGAGACCACTATGAGCCAGACCACCCCTAGGATCATGAGACCACCATGAGACAGACCACCTGTAGGATCATGAGACCACCATGAGCCAGACCACCCGTAGGATCATGAGACCACCATGAGCCAGACCACCCGTAGGATCATGAGACCACCATGAGCCAGACCACCCATAGGATCCTAAGACCACCATGAGCCAGACCACCCGTAGGATCATGAGACCACCATGAGCCAGACCACCCCTAGGATCATGAGACCACCATGAGCCAGACCACCTGTAGGATCATGAGACCACCAAGAGCCAGAGCACCCGTAGGATCATGAGACCACCCTGAGCCAGACCACCCGTAGGATCATGAGACCACCATGAGCCAGACCACCCCTAGGAGCATGAGACCACCATGAGCCAGACCACCCGTAGGATCATGAGACCACCATGAGCCAGACCACCCGTAGAATCATGAGACCACCATGAGCCAGACCACCCCTAGGATCATGAGACCACCATGAGCCAGACCACCCGTAGGATCATGAGACCACCCTGAGCCAGGCCACCCATAGAATCATGAGACCACCATGAGCCAGACCACCCGTAGGATCCTGAGACCACCATGAGCCAGACCACCCGTAGGATCATGAGACCACCATGAGCCAGACCACCCATAGGATCATGAGACCACCATGAGCCAGACCACCCGTAGGATCCTGAGACCACCATGAGCCAGACCACCCATAGGATCATGAGGCCACCATGAGCCAGACCACCCGTAGGATCATGAGACCACCATGAGCCAGACCACCCGTAGGATCATGGGACCGCCATGAGCCAGACCATCCATAGAATCATGAGACCACCATGAGCCAGACCACCCGTAGGATCATGAGACCACCAAGAGCCAGGCCACCCATAGAATCATGAGACCACCATGAGCCAGACCACCTGTAGGACCATGAGACCACCATGAGCCAGACCACCCGTAGGATCATGAGACCACCCTGAGCCAGACCACCCGTAGGATCATGAGACCACCATGAGCCAGACCACCCGTAGGATCCTGAGACCACCATGAGCCAGACCACCCATAGGATCATGAGGCCACCATGAGCCAGACCACCCGTAGGATCAATGACCACCATGAGCCAGACCACCCGTAGGATCATGAGACCACCAAGAGCCAGACCACCCGTAGGATCCTGAGACCACCATGAGCCAGACCACCCATAGGATCATGAGGCCACCATGAGCCAGACCACCCGTAGGATCAATGACCACCATGAGCCAGACCACCCGTAGGATCATGAGACCACCATGAGCCAGACCACCTGTAGGATCATGAGACCACCAAGAGCCAGACCACCCGTAGGATCCTGAGACCACCATGAGCCAGACCACCCATAGGATCATGAGGCCACCATGAGCCAGACCACCCGTAGGATCAATGACCACCATGAGCCAGACCACCCGTAGGATCATGAGATTACCATGAGCCAGACCACCCGTAGGATCATGAGACCACCATGAGCCAGACCACCCTTAGGATCATGAGATCACCATGAGCCAGACCACCCGTAGGATCATGAGACCACCGTGAGCCAGACCACCCGTAGGATCATGAGACCACGCTGAGCCAGACCACCCGTAGGATCATGAGACCACCATGAGCCAGACCACCCGTAGGATCATGAGACCACCATGAGCCAGACCACCCGTAGGATCCTGAGACCACCAAGAGCCAGACCACCTATAGGATCCTGAGACCCCCATGAGCCAGACCACCCGTAGGATCATGAGACCACCATGAGCCAGACCACCCGTAGGATCATGAGATCACCATGAGCCAGACCACCCGTAGGATCATGAGACCACCATGAGCCAGACCACCCGTAGGATCATGAGGCCACCATGAGCCAGACCACCCCAAGGATCAGGAGACCACCATGAGCCGGACCACCCGTAGGATCATGAGACCACCATGAGCCAGACAACCCGTAGGATCATGAGACCACCATGGGCCAGACCACCCGTAGGATCATGAGACCACCATGAGCCAGACCACCCCTAGGATGATGAGACCACATGAGCCAGACCACCCGTAGGATCATGAGACCATCATGAGCCAGACCACCCGCAGGATCATGAGACCACCATGAGCCAGACCACCCGTAAGATCATGAGACCACCATGAGCCAGGCCACCCGTAGGATCATGAGACCACCATGAGCCAGACCACCCGTAGGATCATGAGGCCACCATGAGCCAGACCACCCGCAGGATCATGAGACCACCATGAGCCAGACCACCCGTAAGATCATGAGACCACCATGAGCCAGACCACCCGTAGGATCATGAGACCACCATGAGCCAGACCACCCGTAGGATCATGAGACCACCATGAGCCAGACCACCCGTAGGATCATGAGACCACCATGAGCCAGACCACTCGTAGGATCATGAGACCACCATGAGCCAGACCACCCATAGGATCATGAGACCGCCATGAGCCAGACCACCCTTAGGATCATGAGATCACCATGAGCCAGACCACCCATAGGATCATGAGACCACCATGAGCCAGACCACCCGTAGGATCATGAGACCACCCTGAGCCAGACCACCCGTAGGATCATGAGACCACCATGAGCCAGACCACCCGTAGGATCATGAGACCACCATGAGCCAGACCACCCGTAGGATCATGAGACCGCCATGAGCCAGACCACCCGTAGGGCCATGAGACCACCATGAGCCAGACCACCTATAGGATCATGAGACCACCATGAGCCAGACCACCTGTAGGATTATGAGACCGCCATGAGCCAGACCACCCGTAGGATCATGAGACCGCCATGAGCCAGACCACCCGTAGGAGCATGAGACCACCATGAGCCAGACCACCCCTAGGATCATGAGACCACCATGAGCCAGACCACCCGTAGGATCATGAGACCACCATGAGCCAGACCACCCGTAGGATCATGAGACCACCATGAGCCAGACCACCCGTAGGATCGTGAGACCACCATGAGCCAGACCACCCGTAGGATCATGAGACCACCATGAGCCAGACCACCCGTAGGATCATGAGACCCCCATGAGCCAGACCACCCGTAGGATCATGAGACCACCATGAGCCAGACCACCCGTAGGATCATGAGACCACCATGAGCCAGACCACCTGTAGGATCATGAGACCACCCTGAGCCGGACCACCCGTAGGATCATGAGACCACCATGAGCCGGACCACCCGTAGGATCATGAGACCACCATGAGCCAGACCACCCATAGGATCATGAGACCACCATGAGCCAGACCACCTGTAGGCTCATGAGACCACCATGAGCCAGACCACCCGTAGGATCCTGAGACCACCATGAGCCAGACCACCTATAGGATCCTGAGACCCCCATGAGCCAGACCACCCGTAGGATCATGAGACCACCATGAGCCAGACCACCCGTAGGATCATGAGACCACCATGAGCCAGACCACCCTTAGGTTTATGAGATCACCATGAGCCAGACCACCCATAGGATCATGAGACCACCATGAGCCAGACCACCCGTAGGATCATGAGACCACCATGAGCCAGACAACCCATAGGATCATGAGACCACCATGAGCCAGACCACCCGTAGGATCATCAGACCACCAAGAGCCAGACCACCCGTAGGATCATGAGACCACCATGAGCCAGACCACCCGTAGGATCATGAGACCACCATGAGCCAGGCCACCCGTAGGATCATGAGACCACCATGAGCCAGACCACCCGTAGGATCATGAGACCACCATGAGCCAGACCACCCTTAGGATCATGAGATCACCATGAGCCAGACCACCCATAGGATCATGAGACCACCATGAGCCAGACCACCCGTAGGATCCTGAGACCACCATGAGCCAGACCACCTATAGGATCCTGAGACCCCCATGAGCCAGACCACCCGTAGGATCATGAGACCACCATGAGCCAGACCACCCGTAGGATCATGAGATCACCATGAGCCAGACGACCCGTAGGATCATGAGACCACCATGAGCCAGACCACCCGTAGGATCATGAGACCACCATGAGCCAGACCACCCCTAGGATCATGAGACCCCCATGAGCCAGACCACCCGTAGGATCATGAGACCACCATGAGCCAGACCACCCCTAGGATCATGAGAACCCCATGAGCCAGGCCACCCGTAGGATCATGAGACCACCATGAGCCAGACCACCCGCAGGATCATGAGATCACCATGAGCCAGACCACCCATAGGATCATGAGACCACCATGAGCCAGACCACCCGTAGGATCATGAGACCACCATGAGCCAGACCACCCATAGGATCATGAGACCACCATGAGCCAGACCACCCGTAGGATCATCAGACCACCAAGAGCCAGACCACCCGTAGGATCATGAGACCACCATGAGCCAGACCACCCGTAGGATCATGAGACCACCATGAGCCAGGCCACCCGTAGGATCATGAGACCACCATGAGCCAGACCACCCGTAGGATCATGAGACCACCATGAGCCAGACCACCCTTAGGATCATGAGATCACCATGAGCCAGACCATCCATAGGATCATGAGACCACCATGAGCCAGACCACCCGTAGGATCCTGAGACCACCATGAGCCAGACCACCTATAGGATCCTGAGACCCCCATGAGCCAGACCACCCGTAGGATCATGAGACCACCATGAGCCAGACCACCCGTAGGATCATGAGATCACCATGAGCCAGACCACCCGTAGGATCATGAGACCACCATGAGCCAGACGACCCGTAGGATCATGAGACCACCATGAGCCAGACCACCCGTAGGATCATGAGACCACCAAAAGCCAGACCACCCCTAGGATCATGAGACCCCCATGAGCCAGACCACCCGTAGGATCATGAGACCACCATGAGCCAGACCACCCCTAGGATCATGAGACCCCCATGAGCCAGACCACCCGTAGGATCATGAGACCACCATGAGCCAGACCACCTGTAGGATCATGAGACCACCATGAGCCAGACCACCCATAGGATCATGAGACCACCATGAGCCAGACCACCCGTAGGATCATCAGACCACCAAGAGCCAGACCACCCGTAGGATCATGAGACCACCATGAGCCAGACCACCCGTAGGATCATGAGACCACCATGAGCCAGGCCACCCGTAGGATCATGAGACCACCATGAGCCAGACCACCCGTAGGATCATGAGACCACCATGAGCCAGACCACCCTTAGGATCATGAGATCACCATGAGCCAGACCACCCATAGGATCATGAGACCACCATGAGCCAGACCACCCGTAGGATCCTGAGACCACCATGAGCCAGACCACCTATAGGATCCTGAGACCCCCATGAGCCAGACCACCCGTAGGATCATGAGACCACCATGAGCCAGACCACCCGTAGGATCATGAGATCACCATGAGCCAGACGACCCGTAGGATCATGAGACCACCATGAGCCAGACCACCCGTAGGATCATGAGACCACCATGAGCCAGACCACCCCTAGGATCATGAGACCCCCATGAGCCAGACCACCCGTAGGATCATGAGACCACCATGAGCCAGACCACCCCTAGGATCATGAGACCCCCATGAGCCAGACCACCCGTAGGATCATGAGACCACCATGAGCCAGACCACCCGCAGGATCATGAGATCACCATGAGCCAGACCACCCATAGGATCATGAGACCACCATGAGCCAGACCACCCGTAGGATCATGAGACCACCATGAGCCAGACCACCCATAGGATCATGAGACCACCATGAGCCAGACCACCCGTAGGATCATCAGACCACCAAGAGCCAGACCACCCATAGGATTATGAGACCACCATGAGCCAGACCACCCGTAGGATCATGAGACCACCATGAGCCAGGCCACCCGTAGGATCATGAGACCACCATGAGCCAGACCACCCGTAGGATCATGAGACCACCATGAGCCAGACCACCCTTAGGATCATGAGATCACCATGAGCCAGACCATCCATAGGATCATGAGACCACCATGAGCCAGACCACCCGTAGGATCCTGAGACCACCATGAGCCAGACCACCCATAGGATCCTGAGACCCCCATGAGCCAGACCACCCGTAGGATCATGAGACCACCATGAGCCAGACCACCCGTAGGATCATGAGATCACCATGAGCCAGACCACCCGTAGGATCATGAGACCACCATGAGCCAGACGACCCGTAGGATCATGAGACCACCATGAGCCAGACCACCCGTAGGATCATGAGACCACCATGAGCCAGACCACCCCTAGGATCATGAGACCCCCATGAGCCAGACCACCCGTAGGATCATGAGACCACCATGAGCCAGACCACCCCTAGGATCATGAGACCCCCATGAGCCAGACCACCCGTAGGATCATGAGACCACCATGAGCCAGACCACCCACAGGATCATGAGATCACCATGAGCCAGACCACCCGTAGGATCATGAGACCCCCATGAGCCAGACCACCCATAGGATCATGAGACCACCATGAGCCAGACCACCCGTAGGATCCTGAGACCACCATGAGCCAGACCACCCGAAGGATCATGAGACCACCATGAGCCAGACCACCCGTAGGATCATGAGACCCCCATGAGCCAGACCACCCGTAGGATCATGAGACCACCATAAGCCAGACCACCCCTAGGATCATGAGACCCCCATGAGCCAGACCACCCGTAGGATCATGAGACCACCATGAGCCAGACCACCCGTAGGATCATGAGACCACCATGAGCCAGACCACCCCTAGGATCATGAGACCCCCATGAGCCAGACCACCCGTAGGATCATGAGACCACCATGAGCCAGACCACCCGTAGGATCATGAGACCACCATGAGCCAGACCACCCGAAGGATCATGAGACCACCATGAGCCAGACCACCCGTAGGATCATGAGACCACCCTGAGCCAGACCACCTTTAGGATCATGAGACCACCATGAGCCAGACCACCCGTAGGATCATGAGACCACCATGAGCCAGACCACCCGTAGGATCATGAGACCGCCATGAGCCAGACCACCCGTAGGATCTTCATGAGACCACCATGAGCCAGACCACCCGTAGGATCATTAGACCACCATGAGCCAGACCACCCACAGTGTCATGAGACCACCATGAGCCAGGCCACCCGTAGGATCATGAGACCACCATGAGCCAGACCACCCATAGGATCATGAGACCACCATGAGCCAGACCACCCGTAGGATCATTAGACCACCATGAGCCAGACCACCCGTAGGATCATGAGACCACCATGAGCCAGACCACCCACAGTATCATGAGACCACCATGAGCCAGACCACCCCTAGGATCATGAGACCACCATGAGCCAGACCACCCGTAGGATCATGAGACCACCATGAGCCAGACCAGATTACCCTCCTCCTGTAGGATTGTGAGATCGTGAAAGAGGGAAGAGATCCCTTGGTGGCACACTTTAAACAACTCTACTTTACACCAATAATAGCCTATGTATGAGAAGTGATCACTAACATAGGATAATACACAATCAGCAAAATCTATGAATTTCTTTATTTCTGAATTTTTTTTAAACAAATTATGAATGTTGCAAAATCTAAAAACAATACATTACAATTTCATTAAAAACATGTACATTGGCACCACATTTGAATCTATATTTCATTAAAACAGCAATGCAAAACAATATAAAAGAAAAGAAAAAGGAGAGAGACAAACAACAGTCAGTTCCTTTTTGTCATATGTAAACACATCAGGGAAACTAAATATTAGAAAGCTGATCCTGGACACACTTGAAATATCGTGTCTACAGAGAAGGCTCTATCCCTTGATTATGTTGAATCTGGGCGTCAACGCGTTTAGATGGTTTTAATTATAATAGACCATCTTTTTCAAGACAAATTTGATACGTCTCTCCTATAACAGGCACTGGATAGTTGCCACTTTCAAAGGAATCCTGCAGGTAAACATATTTAAATAAATATTGCAGAAGGTAAGAGCATAATAGCCTATATAATACATTCGCACACTTTTTTAAATGCTGAAACCTCGTCATTTATATACATGCTATACACATCCTGTAGACAATCTATACCCATTTCATGATGCATAGTCTCAGACCTTCCTATTGCTACCTCTTATTCACTTTCTATCAATCCTATTCTTATCACATTATTATCCGTTCATTATATTGGCACATTCCCATTTTCAATTCTCATATATGGGTTCTTGATACTGACTTCCCTTTTCCCATTGGGTCAATTTTTAGGGGGTGTACAAATCTACATACGCCTCATTCTTTCTAGATCAATCTTGCATATTAGGAGTATTTTGTTTATTAGGTCAATAAGCTGCCACCTCGCCCACCGGGGTAGGACGCCACCACCTCAGATGCATACTACTCAACACTCGCTCTGCCCGCAAGCACGCCATCGAACTCTGGGACCTACCCGACTCATCCTCCCCGGACAACGCCTTCCTGATGGAGACCTGGATGAACCCCTCCTCTGCACCCGACATCGCCATAGCCATCCCGGGCGGCTACAAGATTACCCGCAGGGACCGTACCAACAGTGCAGGAGGAGGAATCACCATCAGCCACAGGAACACCCTCAGATTCTCGACCAGCACCGACGACACTCTCAGTGCCGCCGAACACCAGCACTTCCAGATCCACATAAACCCCTATACCACCCTCAGAGGAACCCTCGTCTACAGACCCCCCGGGCACAGTGCAGCGACTACATCCCCGACTTCGTCAGCACGCATGCCCTTGCATCCACGGACTACATCCGCCTCGGAGACCTGAACTTCCACCTCAACATCAACTCTATCACCCTGCTCGACAACCTCGGACTCAAACAGCTAGTCAGGACTCCCACCCACTCCGCCGGACACATGCTCAACAGCATCTTCTTCGCCAGCAACTATGTCACCTTCAACCACATCACCAAACTCCACTGGACCGACCACCACTTCACCTTCGAGAAACCCACCATGCACCACCACACACAACGGACCCCCCGCTGCAGCTGGAGCAAAAGTCACTGAAGACCAGCTAATCGCCACCCTTGTATGAAACCCACCAACTGACACCGCCGACACCGACACTGCCACACGCAACCTCAGGCAATGGATCAACGACTGTGCCAACACTCTCGTCCGATCAAGAAACCCTCAAACAGACGCACCAACAGAAAAGCCATCTGGTTCACCGCCGACCTTTAGGCATCCAAGCAGACCTGTCAAAGGCTCGAGATGAAGTGGCACCACGAACAAACACCAGAGAGCAATACAGCCCAAAAGAGCGCTGTTGGAAATGGGATCTCTGGCTGGCCAAGGCTTGCGCCAACGTCAGTCAGAGACCACCACTTCCACGTCAGGGCAAGGGAGTTACACGCCAAGATAACCCCTACTCACCCTCTAGGTAACGTGGCGCGAGCAGCAAGGCTAAACTTGGAGGCGATGTAAGTTAAGTATTTGCGTATGCACCCCAGCAACAACAACCAAAGGCCCACCACAAAGGAAAACTCCACACAAGGTTATATAAAAATAGCCTTTGTATTATAATAAATATACATCAGATAAAACACACATCTTGTTACACTGTGCCAACAGGCACGGGCAGAATTTACAAGGGATATTTGTACAGGACAGGGCCACTTGGACCACTGTCAGGGGTATCAGCACTTTTAGAACTTTGTAGAAATAAAAATCACTGTAGCACACAATATGAAAATAGAGCACACAACCAGTAATCACTGGTAACAGGACCTCACTAGCACCACCTGTACTAGGGAGAAAACAACCACCTACACATCACAATACCTGTAGGGGTGTAAGAACATAACACATGATGCAATGCATAACATTCATTCAGAGGTGTAAGAAGGGAAAACACATGATGCATCACAATACATTCAGAGGTGCAGGAAAAGTACAATTGCGCCAAACTCACAAGTCACCACCTGTGACTGTCCCTGTGTCCCAATATCAGGGCCTAAACGTGGCAGTTGCCCACAAAGTGCTGGGCAACTGGTGCAGGGAAAGTTTGGGCAACGTGGGAGCCTCTCTGGCTCAAGAACCACCACTGTGGCACGGCGGAGCCTCTCTGGGCTCACAAAACGAGTGGCCCTCTCAGAGCCTCTCTGGGCTCTTAAAACGACTGTGGGGGGCAAGAGCCTCTCTGGGCTCAAAAACAAATGACTGCCCCTACGTTGGAGCCCCCCCTCCTGGGGACTCGAAGCAAGGAAATGGCCCCAGAGCCCTCGTGGCTCTAAACAAATACTATGCCCCCTGAGCCTTTTTCAGGGCTCCGAACACAAAATGGGGGCGTAGTTGGAGTCCCCCTCCTGGGGACTCGGAGAACTAAGTAGTGCCCACACGAGCCTCTCCTAGGCTCGAAAACGAAGGAAATGCCACCTGGAACCTCGGGGTTCCCAATCACCAATGCCCCCGGGGGAATGCAACTCTCCAGCAGGAGGGGAGAAGGGGGCCCAGGTCACGGGGGCGGCACCGAAAGTGTGCCCGACACACCCCCCAACCGCCTCACTCAGAGCCCCACTCACCGGTCTCTGGCAGGCGCTCCCCGGGTCTCCAGGCTCCTTCACTCAATCGGCAGCTGCGGGGCTCTCCTCACACCACGGGGGCCCCGCGGCTGGACAGCAGGCTTCTCCTCTCTCTCTCCTGGGCTGGCGGAAGGTCCGGGGCTCTCCCTACACTTGGGAGCCCCGGGCAGGACGATGTGGCTGCTTCCGGCTTCTCTCTTCAGGCAGGTCCCGGGCCGGCAGCCAATCCGAGCGCGGCCCGGGGAACTATATCAACTTCCTGGTGTCTCGCTCGTCCCGCCCCCGGCCTGCCTGACTTCCGGCCGGGCGGCGGCGGCGATCCTGACCAAGAAAAATACCGCAAGGTGCGGGGCAATGCCGGGTGGGCACCGGCTGAAGCACACAGAGCGCTCCCAAGCGCCAAATACGGGCGCTGCGCTTCCAGGCGCTCCAGGAAAGAAATTAAGCGCTCACAGCGCTAAAAGCAAAATAAAGCGCTCCAAGTGCTATGAGCAAGGAAACGGCGCTCCTAGGCTTTTTAAAGCAAATACAGCGCTATCAAGCGCCGGGGGCCGAAATCAAGCGCTCCCAAGCGCTAGGAGGAAAATGCAAGCGCTTCCAGGCGCTGGGGGACCCAAAAGCCCAGGGACCAGCACCAAAGCTGCCTAGGCAGGCAGGGGGGAGCAAGGCTGGGCCAGGGGCCAGCTCACTGGCCCTCCAGGCAGGGAGGCAGTCCAAGTGGCGGTTCCTCCTGGCCCCAGCAGCAGCAGCAGCCCCCTCAAGTAGGATCAGGAAAGAACAACCTCTGTGGGGACACAGCCCCATTTTTATACAGTACATTCCTTTGTCTGAAGGTGCAGGGTGGGGGCGGAACCAGTCGCAGCTGGTTCTTGAGTACTCTGTTTACCTCAACCACCCTCTCTATTCACTGGCAGGGCTTGGGTCATTAGACACACCACAGGGGCGCGGAGCCAGCATTGTGTGGGGAAAACCCAGCCCATCCAGGACACAGGTACACTCCTCCCACACATCACTCATGCTAATCTCACACTCACCACCGGGCAGACCCATCCAGACTTCCTGGAGCCTGGCATGCCAGCCAGCTCCAGCCAATCACGCTCCAGCACCCTCACTGCACACATATCTCAATGTCTAGAAGTAGCACTTCCCTTCTAGACACATACATGCCGCATACACCATCTCGCAGCATTCACTCTCACGAGTTCAGGCATACTAAACTCGAGCTTGCACTCCCCACGCATCAGGAACTACCAGGGACACACACATTCCCCATGCATTCCTATGGGAGGGCAGGCCAGCCATACTACACGCACGCACTTTCACTCTGGGACCCAGGGAAAAAGTGCGCCAAGCCAGAAATCATGAACGCCGTCCAAGCAAAAAGTGCAGGGGTGAACCAGCCACAAAGGCCCGGGTCCAACAAGCGCAGACACCACCAACTCATCCAAACTGTCAAAAGGACTTCCATTAAGGAACGTTTTACAACAACGCACACAACAGCAAAGAGCTCTTCAACATCATGAAGGAACTATCCAACCCCAGCTCCAACTGATCCTCTCCCTCACCAAGGCCCCCACCACCGCCAAAACCAACCTCCACGAAGGAATGAAGGCCTTCACCGAATGTATGAAGGACAGCCGCCTGAAACTGAACTCGGACAAGACGGCTTCACCCCGTCCACCTGGGACGACGCCTGATGGCCGGCCACACTGGGAGCTTCATCGACTCCGACCGACCACCCACGCAATCTGGGGTCCATCCTGGACTCATCGCTGTTAATGACCCAGCAAGTCAATGCCGTATCCTCCTCCTGCTTCAACACCCTCTGCATGCTCCGCAAGATCTACAGATGGATCCCCACCGGAACCAGAAGGACAGTCACCCAGGCCCTCATCACCAGCAGGCAGGACTACGCCAACGCCCTCTACGCAGGAACCTAGCCACACTCCAGAAAAGACTACAACGCATACAGAATGCCTCTGCATGCCTCAGCCTCAACATCCCCCGCCACAGCCACATCACATTCCACCTGAGAGACCTGCACTGTCTCCCCATCAACAAGAGGATCACCTTCAAGCTCCTCACCCACGCATACAATGCACTCCACAACACAAGACCAGCGTACCTCAACAGACGACTCAGCTTCTACACCCCGAACCGCCAGCTTAGCTCTGCTGACCTCACCCTCGCCACCGTCCCTGTGTGGGTGAAATACCGCCTAAGTCCTCAGACCCCATCCACTGAGTGAGAGACCCCTGTGTGGATAAAATACCCCCTCCATCCTCAGACCCCGTCCAATGAGTGAGAGACCCCTGTGTGGGTGAAATACCCCCTCCATCCTCAGACCCCATTCACTGAGTAAGAGACCCCTGTGTGTGTGTGTAATACCCCCTCCATCCGCCGACCCCATCCACTGAGTGAGAGACCCCTGTGTGTGTGATATACCCCCTCCGTCCTCAGACCCCATCCACTGAGTGAGAGACCCCTGTGTGGGTGAAATCCTCCCTCCATCAGACCCCATCCACTGAGTGAGAGACCCCTGTGTGGGTGAAATACCCCCTCTGTCCTCAGACCTCATCCACTGAGTGAGAGACCCCTGTGTGGGTAAAATACCCTCTCCATCAGACCCCATCCACTGAGTGAGAGACCCCTGTGTGGGTGAAGTACCCCCTCCATCAGACCCCATCCACAGAGTGAGAGACCCCTGTGTGGGTGAAATACCCCCTCCGTCAGACCCCATCCACTGAGTGAGAGACCCATGTGTGGGTCACACCTGATGGTTCTGTCTCGTGACTTTATTGTGACGACAACCTGCTTCTTTCCTTGTTTTATAAGTGAACCCTTGAAGGTGGAGGTGACCAAGAAAGCAGCAGAGAAATGCAAACCCTGATGTGGTGCAAAGCAACGGGAGAGTGTTGATTGTCGGAGGTTGTCATTGCGGCGAGGTCCGGCCCGTACAATTGCTGCTCCTCGAGAGGTATCAGTTTTCTTCAAAGTGTACTTTACATTTTATTAATAGCGCTAGCGCGCTGCCAGTGCTGCCGTAGCTAATACTTTCAGTGCCAGTTTGTGACCTGAGTTGTTTGTACTAAATAGTAAAAGGTTGTGCTGCATATTCACAGCGAAACCCTCTTCTATGCAGTCCCAGCTATGTTTTTGCTTACTGGAGTGGCATCGTTCAATAAGAATGGAAAATATCTTCAATTTGTAGCGTTCCTTAAAAAGTAAACATGTATTTAATTGCAAATTGTTCTTGATTTATGTGTGGTACGATGTTCCCGTTGTGCGCTCTCTTTCATCATGTAACTAGCGTGTGTGGCAGAGCTTTTTTTTTACAAGACATGCGAATACATTGTAGGTGTCTTATTCCATTGTTGTAAAGACAGAGGCCTCATTTGTCACAATTGTCTAAGCTATTCAGCTAAGTTGTGCCAATGTAGCGTTGTTTTTAGACTGAATTAATCTATTTAGTAAACAGGTTCTCTTGGTTTCTTCTAGCGAACTTAATTCAGCGCAGCTCACGTGCTCAGTATCTATGTTGTAGCTCTCTGTGACAGCAACAAAACAAATGTGTGCAGGGCCCATCTGTTCACCTTGGCAGTGTGCGGGCTCTGCATTCACATCATAATGTTATGCAATTATTTCCTAACCTGTTGCAGAAGCCTGCTTGGGAATTGTTTAGCAGTGATACGAGTGTATTTAATACCGAACCCTCTTGTTTTGCACATACTCTGTTTCTTAGCTACATGACTGCGTTTTTGTCTAAACTATTGCATTTTATTTTCCTTGGGCTGTTTCTTTAGTACATTGTGGCGTCTTGAGGTCACCTAAAAGCGATCATGGGAGTTCTGTACTTTGTTTTCATGTTACACCTGACCTAGCGCTGTCATCCGTACTGGAGTGTGCACGTGCCTTGCTCTCCACATTCGGCCTAAGCAGAATATTGCTTGTAAGACCTGAACTCTTCTGTTTTTATAAATGACAAAAGAAAAAAAAATAAAGCAGTATGAAGACGGAAAAGGGAGAAATGGCCCCTAATACTTTCACAGAAATTATGAAAATGTCACACATAGCAATCTGAAACATTGGCCGCTATGGTTTGGGGATTCACGGCCCTGTCAAATATAAAGAATTACCCCCAGGAACAGGAACATTAGAAACGCTGCTCAGCCTCATTGCAGCAGCTGTGTCTACATTGCACACATTGAATGAAATAGAAGTCCTCATTTCAATTCACTCCTGAATATCATGTCTGTTCCTTTGCAGAAGTTTAAAAATGAACAAATTGCTGGTATTTCACTGAGGGGGGGCAGAGCTGGCACAAGGGGCTGAATCTGAGGCTCCTCAAGAACTCACCATTCAAGGGTGAGGACTCTCCTTGGACTGTGAATAACACCCATGTCTGTGTCTTTGCAGGTGCCAATGCTTGTTTCCCATAACACCCATGTCTGTGTCTTTACAGGAGCCAATGCTTGTTTCCCATAACACCCACGTCTGTGTCTTTACAGGTGCCAATGCTTGTTTCCCGTAACACCCATGTCTGTGTCTTTGCAGGCGCCAATGCTTGTTTCCCATAACACCCATGTCTGTGTCTTTACAGCGCCAATGCTTGTTTCCCATAACACCCACGTCTGTGTGTTTACAGGAGCCAATGCTTGTTTCCCTGCTGGAGGCGGCGGTTTCGTCAGCAGCCACCAGAGGGCGCTCCTCGCCTGCTGATGAATCCACTGAGCTGCACATGGGATGAAAGGAGAAGGGTTTCCTCTTCCGGGTCAGCGGCGGCAGAGGCAGCACAAGCAGCAGTAGGTGACATCACCTCCTGTCTCTCCATTTGTGTGTCCAGCCTGCTGCAGAGGAGGAAGGAGCCCTTTCTGTCTGTGCAGCAACCTTCATCTTCAGACCCTCGCAGACCCAAGATCTGCCCCCCTTAGAGCCCATCTCTGCCCCCCCCCCCCCCCACGGGCCCCCAGGAGGAGGAGAGAGCCTGGGCGCGTCTGCACAGGTCTCTGCTCAGGTAGGAGATTGTCAGCACCTTCTGCTGTGTTTGTAGAAATTGACTGAATAATCCTGGATCTGTGCGCTGCATCTTACTGCACCATGAGGAATCTACACACTGCACTGCATCTTACTGCACCATGAGGAATATACACACTGCACTGCATCTTACAGCACTGTGAGGAATCTATGCACTGCACTGCATCTTACTGCACCATGAGGAATCTACACACTGCGCTGCATCTTACTGCACTGTGAGGAATCTACACACTGCACTGCATCTTACTGCACCATGATGAATCTACACACTGCGCTGCATCTTACTGCACCATGAGGAATCTACACACTGCACTGCATCCTACTGCACCATGAGGAATCTACACACTGCGCTGCATCTTACTGCACTGTGAGGGATCTACACACTGCACTGCATCTTGCTGCACCATGAGGAATCTACACACTGCGCTGCATCTTACTGCACCTTGAGGAATCTACACACTGCACTGCATCTTACTGCACCATGAGGAATCTACACACTGCGCTGCATCTTACAGCACTGTGAGGAATCTACACACTGCACTGCATCTTACTGCACCATGAGGAATCTACACACTGCGCTGCATCTTACTGCACCATGAGGAATCTACACACTGCACTGCATCCTACTGCACCTTGAGGAATCTACACACTGCGCTGCATCTTACTGCACTGTGAGGAATCTACACACTGCGCTGCATCTTACTGCACCATGAGGAATCTACACACTGCGCTGCATCTTACTGCACCATGAGGAATCTACACACTGCGCTGCATCTTACTGCACCATGAGGAATCTACACACTGCGCTGCATCTTACTGCACTGTGAGGAATCTACACACTGCACTGCATCTTACAGCACTGTGAGGAATCTACACATTGCACTGCATCTTACTGCACTGTGAGGAATCTACACACTGCACTGCATCTTACTGCACTGTGAGGAATCCACACACTGCACTGCATCTTACTGCACCATGAGGAATCTACACACTGCGCTGCATCTTACTGCACTGTGAGGAATCTACACACTGCGCTGCATCTTACTGCACTGTGAGCAATCTTTGCACACTCTTTGCTCTGCTGTCTCTGTTAATTTGTTGACTTGCACAACCCTATCCCTATGTCTGAAGCATGTCCCGCAGTCAGTTGAGTGTCAGTGCTACCCTGCACCCCGTGCCACTTCTCTCCCTTTGCCAATGTTTCCATCTCTCAAACTAGGCAAAAGCTTCAGTCACTGCAATAGTTTCCTGTGGCATAGGTTGGCTTGTGGCATTATCTGCTGCAGAGATTGTGTGTGTGTGGGCACAGACCTTGGGTCTGTCAGGGTGCAGGCTTGTCAAGCAGTGGAACGTACGTGCCTGTGTTTTTAATGTACCTCTGCAGGAGGAGGTGTGTCTGCAGGGTTGGTGTGTGTACCTGAGTCTAGGGTAGGGTTGTCTTTGCAGGCTTTGTATGTACCTTTATGAGGCGTGTCTGCAGTGTGTCTCTTTGCAGGGTGTCTGTCTTGGCAGATGTTTGCGGGGCTGTCAGTCACTCTTCCTGGCCTCTCTTCTCTGTACAGAGATCTTTAGGATCACTGGCTGAAAAGAAGGTCTGCTCTGTGCAGAAAAGTCTGGTACTACTCGGCACACCGCAGACGTCTGAGCAACGTCACAAGTGAAGTTCTAGTTCTTCTCCATAGTTTGAAGAATTAGCCGGGTCTGAGTGAGACTTCAGCCCGACCTCCAAATGTGTGAGTGCCCGAAGCACCCAGGATCACACGTGTGACAATGCTACAGAGCGTTGCTGCACTCTCCCATCATGCGTCGATGAGGAGTGTACTATGATATAGGAGCCTATGTGAAGGATGCAAGAGACTCTTGAAGTCATTCTGCTCTGCTTGTCACGTCAGCGGGAAGGGGAGAACAAGATGAGCAAGCAGAAAAAGCAAGAAGAGGCAAGAGAAGAGAACTAAGAGTGAAACAGAGAGAAAAACACAAAGGGTAGAGCAAAGTAAATAATAGATATTGGCAAAAATATGAAAGAAATAGTTCGGAAGGGGAGGGAACTAGAGTTCGAAAAGAATGGCAGTAAAGGGGAAATATTGAAAATTATTTATGAATTCCAAAAAGTTGAATTGTATGCACTAAAAATGTGATTTAAGTGCCATGTGATTGTAACTCTTCAAGAGGTATAATTGTAATTTACTGTTGAGTGGGACCAATACTTGAACCAACTTTAGTGCTATGAATCTTGGGTTTAATCCCAGTCACCAAACAGTGTAAATGTGCCAACTGGAGGGATCCGTGTATATTCATACTGGTTACTAATTCAAACTCCAGCGATAGTTAAGGGGTCCCAGGTTCCAACCATCCTCCCGTATAAGTGGGTTAATGCACATACTGCATAGATTGTGTTACCTTTATATCACATGTACCTAATAAAAATACATTGAAAAGGACACCTAAATTAAACCAAGTTTGCACCAAGACCTTCTCATGCTGTCCCAACTCCACACATGTTTTTACCATTAAAATGATCTATGAATGTGTCTGTTATGGTCAATCTAATATTTAGGTAGTGAGTAGGACAAGTGGATTTATCTAAAGGACAAGTAGATTTCTGTATCAATCTGCCCTTTGGACAAGCAGATTTTTAAAATAATTCCCCACCCCTGTAAGGGGTATTAACAGATCTGTAAGGTGCGCTTTGACCTGCTTTTTGCTCACACCATGAGGGATATATAGTTTCTCTTGACATTTTCACACACTGCACCGCTTATTACTGACACTGTAAGTGGTTTTAAATAAACGAGGGGGTGTGTGACCATTGCACCTTGCTCCATATTATCAAGTGAGTGGAGACAGATTTCTGGTGTTGCTCGGGAGCCATTTGAAGATTTATTTCAGAATCTTCAGGGTGTGGAAGCAGAGACGTTCTTGACCTACAGAGACATGTCCAGCTTTTTGTTGCTGATGATCCCTAGGTTACAGGCGTGCGAGCTGGGGTGGGAGTAAGTCCTAGGTTGGTTGGCCGTCAGGTGGAGTCCCATGGACAGGTGTTGTTTCCAAAGATCACCACTTCTGTCTTGTCAGTGTTGAGTTTGAGGCAGTTGGGAGTCATCCAGGTGGCTACTTCCATCATGTAGGTGGTGCACTTGTTCCTTGTATTGTGGGTTTTGTCCAAGAGGGACAGTATGCGTTGTGTGTTGTCGTTGTTGGAGAGGATGTTGATGTAGTGGGCACAGATGATTTTGGCCAGTGGGGTTATGTAAGTGTTGATGAAGGTCCTGCTGAGGGTTGAACCTTGAGGTGCTCCGTAGATTTCCGGTTTCCAAAGAGTTGGCGTCAGGTTGACTGTCTGAGTTACTTTTGTCAGGAAGGAGCAAATCTGTCGCTGGCAGGTCCGGTCTTGTGAAGGCGCCCGATGAGGATGGGGTGTGGTGCCACGTGAAACGCCGCTGAGAGGTGTAATATGATAAAGGCCTCACTCTCCTCTTTTTAGGATCATGCAGATGGCGTAGGTGGGTGCAACGAGTGCTGTTCCTGTGCAGACATACAAACTGGCAAAACAAGTCATGTATGTGTAATTCTATGCATACATGACTGAAAATTATACAGTGTCAAAACATTTACACCTGGCAGGTATGCTATTGTGGATCACTGTCCGGCATTAAAGCAGCCATCAGCAACTTTCTGACTGGACACTGAGACGCTTGTTGCTGAAAAACTCACTTAGATCACTTTGTCGGGTCCTATTGTTGCTTAATCTTTTCGTTTTTGGCAAGGATGATTTTTTTTTTTTAGATGTCTATAACTTGAAACACAGTAGCAGGGACTTATGCTTCCTTTAGGCTGTGCGCGTGTTCGCAAAATTGAATAACTGTTTTTATCTTAATGTAAAATTATCACTGTACTTGGCGTCGATCCAGGTCGCGCCCTGCGCTTCGGTCGGCAGCCGCAGCTAGAGCTGGAAATGCACAGCTCCAATTCTTGTTAGGGCTGTGTGCCTCTGTTTGGAAGGGGTCGGGAGGTGTGATCAGTCAATGTTGAAAAATGTGTGTTTTGCCTGGAAACAAAAAGCATTCACCCAGACAAACAGGTGTTTAGTCCATGTCCGTCAAGAACTCCAGATTCCTGCCCTAGTCCGGCTTTTAGCCGATATCACTGAAGAGCGAATAAAGACAGCTGTTCAGTATTTAAGGCCACGGGGCAATAGTTGAGTAGGTCTGATAAGGCAGGCCAAGCTTAGAGCACCCCTAATATGTCTAATCCACTGCAGAGGCTCCAGTCCCAGCCTCTCTCCTGAGGGTGCCCTCAGCTCAGCCCCTCCTCACTCTGTTACCCCTTTCACCTACTGTCAGCAGCATCTCGCTCATGCACTACCTTCCCTCCACTCCTCGTAGTCAGTCATACTCAAGGGCACCGTAGAGGGGGTAGGACTCATGTGTGTGGTCTTGGGAAGAGTTTCAGCATCTTGTGGCAGCGCCAGACCTGCAGAGGGCAGGTTGGGGAGTAGTGAGCCGGATTAAGGAGAATTTTGGGCTCGGGATGTTAAGCAAGCCTTTCATCCTCCTGAGGTCGATGTACGCTTTTGTTAGTGTCATGAGAATGAATGGCCAGGCATACCCATGTAAAACAGAGTTCCAAGAATCAGTCTGCTCTCACTAACGGACACCAGGCGTCAGACTGGATCCGGAAATTTTTGCGTAGCAGTACCCTTGCGCGTCGGTAGGCTTCGTCTGCGGCTCCGCGTCCGTCGTGGGCGTCGTGGGCGTCGTGGGCGCCGTGATGATGTCGTTGGAGTACTTAGACGCCGCCTCCGCGTGCTGACGTCAGTTCTTAGACACAGCTTTTCCGCGCCAGAAGCGCCGAGCCATGTTAAAAACCAACACTGGTGCCATTGAAACTAGGTCCCTGAAAGGGGATGACCTTAACCCTAGATATCGGTTCGCAGAACGGGAGGATGGGTGGGTCGGTAAGGAATCTATCACTAACTAATGTCTCTTACAGATATATCGTTACACAAGTAGTAACTTGTACATCTGAAAGAGACACGTTAGTGATAGATTTCTTACCTTAGAATAGATACCCCAGCAATACCAACCCCGGTGGTGGGTCTGCGAACCAATAATCACACCAGAAAGTCCTGGAGGACAGAACGGCCAAAGAAGCAATCCCTCCGGACTTGACTGTCCAGGCAGTAGTGTCTTGCAAACGTGTGCAGCGAGGCCCACGTAGCCGCCTGGCAAATGTCCTGCATCCCCCCACTCCACTAACTAGGCCCTTTGTCCGCAATAACTGTTGTAGAAGTGAGAGCCACGGCCTTGTGAGTGTCAGGCCATTATCTGACTTCTGATGAACCCCACAGAGTGAGTGAGCAGCCAGACGGCAGTAGAGGGACCGAAGGACAGGAAATGAGATAAACTAGAAGATGAGAAATATGGAAAGGTAGAAATGCTGCATCACCTGTGGATAACTGACACCTCCTCCCGCTCTGCCAAATGCCCATCCAGGCACAAAGTGGCATCCTGGGCCCCAAACTGAACGTCATGCCAGATGCCATGTAATGTTGGAAAAGGGGGGAAAAAGAGTAATTTGCACACATCTGCTGTGGGGATATGTCAGGTAAATTATTGGTTGTGATGGATTCTCTATAAGTACTAAATGACTGATATCGTTGAATATTAAATTATATAAATCAATGTTTGTTTACCTTATCAGCGCTTATCATGTAAAGGACGGGCCTTACATTGAACCACTCGTTCTGTTTTACACAAAAGCCCCGGACGGAGCTGCATCTTACAGAACTTTATCTACTTTAGGAAGAATTAAAGACTTGCTTTTTAAAGTTGTCTTTCAGGGCCAGAACCAGGCTCTGTAAGCTGCATTAGTTTCATGGAGATGGACAGATGTTATGGTGATAGGAAACCCCCCTCAACCCACAATAATGTTCCAATCTTCCAGGTTAGAAGAAACCAGAAATGCTTGAACCAAGGGAGCTGTTGAAAGTGTCAAAGGTGACTTATGAACAGCGAGTAAAGACAGGAGTTGGCATTTGAGATGATCCTAAGTGAATCGGAAAGAATGAGAAGAAGTGTGTAAATGGATTTGCTTTTGTGTATTCTTCGTAAAGAGTTACTGGAAATTATGCAGCCCAGCCTGACCCTTCTCTTTTTCTAAACTCTATTCTTGTTTAAATGAAATCTTGACCATATGCGTCTATCTTAAGCTATACCTCTAGCACTTGGGTGCTCCGTGAGCGCCCTTACTTTGCTAAGTTACTCTGTAAACACTGGTAAATCACCTCCTTTACAGACATTAATAAGATGTCACCTGAGCAACAGAACCTTTAGTTAAATATCTGTGTATGATGAAATATTTCTTGCTAATTTATAAAGGCCGTAAAGAAGAAGAGGGAGATTTACTAATATTTTACGCCGTATTTGCATCACAAAAGTGGCACAAAACAGCGCAAAATCATTTTTTTCCTAATTTACTTTCCAGCGCTAAACTTTTTTAGCGCTGGAAATAATGTAAAAGTAATGTGAAGTGGACGCAAATCGGGGGCGTGGCCAACAGCATGGCCGAGTAAGGCGAGTCCCTCCTCAGCTCCGGCGAGCTGACTACGATCCGGCATTCATACACTGTCCCTAAGTCTCGTTTTTTGGCAGTAATGGTTCCCTATAGGTCTCGTCTCTCCTGGGAGGCGGACTGTAGTGCCCGCAGCGCCGCTGCAACTCCACAAAGGCGAGATACGCCGATCGGACACCGGAGCAGGTCGGCCCTGCCTGCAAGATGGCGGCGCCCTGTTGCCAATGACGGAATGGTCGTGGAGGGATCTATCGACCCAGCTGGCGGCCGGTGGTGTGATTAGGCGGTGACCGGGTGTACAGCCGTAGCTGAGGCCCACCCAGACTGAGGTGCAGAGCTGCGGGAGTGACGGCGGCTGACTAAGGGGCTGCCTGGCGCCCTGGCGTATCCAAGGCAGTGAGCAGCTCCGTCGGCGATTGGGTGGAGGAGGGCCTGGAACTCCGTTGTGCGGGCCGGGCCCATGAGTGAGACCCTGTGCGGCGCTGGCTGCGTGGTCCCCCTCCCTCTACTGTCGCAGGGATTTCTGCTCCTACACAGAACTGTGCTTAGAGACTTGGAACCTCAGTGAATTAGGATGAACCAAAACTCACCTTAGTACCCAACATCCCCTACCAGACTAGCAATCAGTGTCTCATTGGGTCTTCCATTCACCCAATGTTAGACAACCCAGAACATGGACTTAGAACACCTCAGGTAATGTGGAACACATGAACACTCTTTCGTTATTCTACAAACTCAGAACGAAACAAGGAGTAAATGCAGACACGTGCAAGTTGGAAAGGTTTAATTCTAACGCCGTGTTCACAAGCGCAGTATCTTTGTAAATACAAGCAGACATATCATAAGCAACAAAGCAATCAGCATACTTATCATTCCATAAAATACAAAGGGAGAAAGCATGTTAAAATGCTAACGGGAAGAAGGCTAAAATGTACCTAATTCTTACCCTCCCTTGCTAGCATATTATATTAGATCTACAGAAGGTCTCTTTGGGTTTAGAAAGGCGACCCCATACCTCTTGGTCTAGTAGAAATGGATTACATCAGTTTCTACATCGGTGCTCTGCATACGAAGGTTCTTCAAAATGTGTGTGGCATTCTGTGTGCAGTGCATTATTTAATCGCGCCAAAATCCGAGTTGGCCAGCATTGCATATATGTTATGTCTAAGACGTGCGCTGATCAGACCTGCTAACCGCCACTGTGTTATAATAACCTTGAAGGCCTCAGCACTCACTGTTCAGACACTGTACAGACATAGTTTACCAAGCAAAGCAGATATAATGAGAAAATGCAATATTCTCGTGTGAAGCAAACTATCCTGCTATTCTCTAAACATTCACAATAATGTGTGTCGTGCGCAATGCAGCAGAAAGGAAAATGGCGTTTAAACTTCAAATAAGCTCATGCTAACTTAACACAGTGCAAAGGCAAAGCTAATCTCCATGACACTACAACCGGAGAAGAGCCACGCATCTGGGGTGAGGGCGCCCGACTGCACAGCCCACTGAGCCCCGGAGCTGGAGGAGCAGAGCATTGCCCGGGTGTTAAACCAAGCTGGACTCCCGCTGCCCCAGCGGTACGGGCAACTGAGACAGTAGGTAGGGGCCAGATCGGACATTGCAGGGAGTCGGCCCCCCGCTCCCCCTCCCCCTTGGATGCCTCATTGTGACGGGGGTGCCCGGAGGAGCTGGTGATTGGGACGGGAGACGCTGCACCTTGGCGCTCGCGCTCCATTCCCCTTGCCCGCGCCTGATTACTGGGGGAGTCCTGAAGCCGGATCCCGCTGGAGGCTCGGGGAGCCCATCCGCCGAGCGGGCAGTGGCACTGGCTGGAGCACCTCCTGGGTACTGACCCCCAGCGTAGGAAACATCTGAGCGGCCAGCCAGGGGAGCCAGATAGGCACGGACTGCGCAGAATTTGAAGGTCGGACCGGGGGCCGGTGCCGGGAGGGGAGAAGAACAGACCGTTTGAGGGAGAGTCGTCATCTTTTGGCCCACTGGGACTGGCGAGATGGGGAAGAAGGAAGCGCCTGCCAAGAACGCCCGCCAGGGCACCCTGGACCGCTACGCCATGGGGACTGCCGGCGCTGAGACGGAGCTACCGGGGCCGCGCTCGGATACGGACCGGTTGCTAGGGGCCATACAAGCTTTGAGGGAGGACATACAGGCGTCCCGGGCGGCTGGAGGTCAAGATCGGAGAAGTGGACTCGGAGGTCACACTGCTGCAACAAGATTTCCGCAATTTGACTGAGTGGGTGACAACAGCGGAGACTAGATTGGGCAAAGCGGAAGACTCCATACATACCCTCAAGAAAGACATGGCAGAACTCCAGGCCTCACATAGGCGACTTCAGTGAAAGATGGACGATGCTGAAAATAGAGCCCGCTGCAATAATCTACGCTTTGTAGGCTTTAGAGAGAGTATCGAGGAGAACAACATGGCGACGTTCCTGCACGCTTGATTACAGACGACCTTCCCGTCTGAGAAGTTCTCCACTTGCTTTCTGATAGAACAAGCACACCGGGCATTGATGGCGAAACCTCCAGTGGGGGAGAGACCGCGGCCGGTAATTGCCCGCTTCTTGAACTTTGCCGATCGAGATTTGATACTGAGAGAAGCCAGGAAACTCAGGGAGATTCGAGTGGAGTACACGCAAATAATGATCTTCCCGGACTATAGCCAGGAGGTGCAGAAGCAGAGGTGCTCCTTTAACCTAGTGAAGGCGAAATTACGGGACCGGCATATTCAATATATGCTGCTTTTCCCAGCAGTAATGTACAAGGAGAAGACGTACTTCTTTACCCATCCGGAAGATGCGTGGCAATGGTTGGAGGAGCCCCCCCCCTTTCGAGAGCAGAGGAAGAGAGACGTGGGGCGGCAAGAGAGGCGACGACCGCCGGGGCTCAGTGGGGGCAACCAAAGACCCAGAGACAGAGAGGCTCGCGAGGCAGTAGGAGGGTGAAGACGACGCCATATCCCACACACAGTCCGATGAGACGGCGAAGGCGGAACTCGGCGTCCCCTGCCCTAAGTGATTCTACAGGTTCAAGGTTTCGCTGCCTGGAGAGAACCGCCCGATCGGAGGTGGAGGAAGACATCGGCAGCAATGCATCTAGCGAAAAGGAAGCTGAGGCACAATCGCTGCACCCGCTGGTGGTGGCAATCCGAGAGATGGAGCAGGACTCGGCCAAGGAGGCCGGGGGTTCGCAGGAAGCCACCCAGGACTCACATTCTTGAACTTGGGACAGAATGGACGGAAATGATACAGGCTCATAGCTGGACAGCACGCAAGTGGTTTTAACCTCTATACCTATTGTTTGTTGAAATGAGTGGATCCCGGGGATGAGCGGCGGGGCATCCGAAGAGTTGCTTAGGACAAGCAAACAGCTGATCAGAGCCCGCATGGCAACAGGTGAGGGGCGGGCTACATCTGGAAGTATCACCCACCTGGTGTTATAGAGAGCAGAGGAGTAGCACGTAATATCAAAACAGTCACGGAATCCTCTCCACACAAGATGACTTTGTTCATTGGGCAAAAAGGGCGTTTTTGAAGCTCTCCCTCCGTATTAGCAGAGGCTGTGCATTATTTTGTCAGTGTACAGTAGCAGCGTGCTTTGGGGATAGCTGGTGGTCCCAACTCGGCCTGAAGAACTTCAAGCAAACTCCAGTGAAGGGGTGCATGCTGACAACACTCCGCCATGCTGAAAAGAAGCTATTTTGAATGAGTTTCACTACAATGAAGTTGTTAAGCCGCTCAAACTATAACCACCCCTTCTCGGCTTCTTCTGTGGATGAGATTCAAGTCTGGTCTTCTGTTTAACTTTATTCATTTTCTTTGTTTCCATTCTCCGAAACTGAAGATATCTCAACCTATTGATTTATTTCCATCGGAAATAGTTTTAGGTAGATTACACTCATTATCTTGTACTGGAACAGCTGTCATATGCTAATAGATGTCTAACAAAACTACCTCTCTCCATCTTTAATAAGAACTATCGAAGAGACCGCTTCAAAGTTACCCATCAACTTCATGTGCAAATCCACCACCAAAGGCACACATTCATTTTGTATTTGTTAAAACATCCAGTAATACAGCTAAAGGGTGCGTGTCAAACATAGTAGAATATATACTAGCAGTTTGGAGTGTTGCGCTGAGAATTGCTGGGGCATTCTTCGGAGCCCGTTTGTTGAGCCCGCTTTGCCGCCACTGCCTGAACTGCTGCCCGGAGTCTCCTCCCGCCACCGCAGCTCCACAGCACTTGAGCGCGGTCGCAGTGAGGAGGAGACCTGCCAGGGGACTACAGGATCCAGCAACCCCTGCGGCCGGAAGCCGCCTTCATCCGCGCCAGGAGGCGCTTAAATTTCCAGCTACCCCCCGTGTCGCAGGATCGCGCGCGGGTCGCGCCGGGTTAAGCCAGGGACAAGGGCGGGACCTTCTGTGGCCGTCCGGGGCCAGACGAGGCCGGGCTGGGCCATCCCCCTGACATCGGAATTCGACGTAGCAGTGCCCATAATGTAAGACCCTTTCCTAATGACATTGACTTTTGGTTTTTGAACTATTGTGTGGACCTATAGTACAACTAACATCGTATCCAGTTTTTGACACCATATTAGATTCTATTGTGATTAGGATAATAACCCCTACAAGGGAAATGAATCATCGGCCAAGTCCACGTAGAAAATCCCTGGTGGGAGGGTCTGTACAATCTACCTTAAATCAGTTCATAACAAGGGCAGCCAATGTACTGGAACGGGAAATTGTCATCACTGAGAAACGCTTATCTACTGAATTATCGCAAAATAAGCGCTCGTCTCTGAGTCCTATCAAATATGTTATCACCCCTGAACCATTGGGCACGGAAAGGGCCGTTAGCAAAGAAATTGGGATCCCTTTGCAATTACAAGACAAGCACATACTGACTGACACAAGTAGGGAGTCCGAAAATGATTATTTCAACATAGAATCCCCAATTTTAATTAGCACAGGGGGGATAAACCATCCTAAACCCGCCTCCTCTAAGAGCGTGGATAATTTATTAAGACCAGGGCAGGTGACTAAAAGAAAGCGTAGGGGGAATTGTCAAGTGGGCAGGCGTGCTAAAATTAATAAAACCATTCCGAGCCCTAAAAAGGCTTCGAATACAATTAAAGAGGATAAGGCAAAAACATCTCATTGCCCAACCACACCCCCTAACTCCCAACCAGATATAATTAGAGCCATGGAACACCTATTGAAATCTCTCCTACTACCTTTAGTGGAGAGAGTAAAACGGCTGAGTGACCAAGTGGAGTCCCTAAAGGATGCAATTATAACCAAGACAAACCAACCCCATGATGACACCCAACCCCCTAATTTAAACTCGACTTTACATGTGCCGCAGAAAGAGGGTCAAACTACAAGATTACAAACCCATAAGGATAATACCAGTAGCAGCTCACAAACGACTAATCCGGCCCCTCTGGAAACAAGCAATGTACCTACTAGAGGCAAAGAAGGAAATGAGGGAGGTTTTACAAGCGCATCGGTTCCCAAACCCGTACAGGGAGCTAGGGACTACCTCTCATCCAAGACTGCTTATGGTGCCTCGCAATGTATAGATCTTCCACCTGAAGCAGTTCCTTATGTCATAGTCTTCACTGGGGTCCCAGAACTGGCAGCTGGGACGAAGGAGGGCTACCAAGAACTTAAAAATAAGGAGGTCTACTGGCTCTGGAATTATCCACCCCTACCACCCAACCTAGATGGAGTGATCCTGCATGTCAGACGCCTGGGCTGGGTGGGGCAAAGACCCAAGGACAAAGAGGGGGATGTCATTATAATAAACTTTAGGGACCGCAGGGTCATTGCACACATGAGGGATTGGTATCTGGAAAGTGTTGGGGGGGGGGGAAGTATCCACGTACGACCTTAGCTATTTCTACCCCGTATCACTGGTGGCAAACCTACAAAGACACGCACACAAGGAACTTAGCAGACTGTGGTTTTAATATCCCAACGTTTAATCGTTTTTCCATGCTGTCCGGCCTAGAAGGGGTTGATTGAATTGCTAGAGGGCTGACCAGTAAGCCCTATGTCCTAAACCAGGTTAAAACCCCAATGGCTATCATGGGGGCAAGTGTAGGGGATAAGGGAGACGATAATAGTTCCCATCCCAAGCAGGATCATTCCATCCATACGCAAGATCCAGAGTTGGGTGGGGATTATAGGCCTGATTTACGTTGCAATGATACGTTTACTGTGTTCGTTGCTCCGTTAGAGAATAAAGAGCTGCCAGGCAATACTCCCCCTGGTAACTTCCTGCAGGCTACCAAGTCTACACGTAATGGTAAACCAGCACACTCGATAGTCTCCTGGAATATTGCAGGACTCAAGAGCAAATTAATGTCCCTAGACTGACTAGCGTTTATAGACTTATACACAGTCATACTACTCCAGGAAACCTGCCAGGTGGACCCCCAGTTTAGGAAGGGATATTTGAATTTTTTATTCCCGCAATTCAAACTACGAGAGGTAGACCAATGGGAGGCCTGATAACCTGGGTCAAACAGAACGACAGGTTCAAGGTCTCCCAAATAGATTCTGGCAGTAATGATATACTTATCATAAGGATACAGTGCCCAAACGTTAGAGACTTGTATGTTTTTAACGTGTATGCAAGGGGCAAACCTGGAGGTAAACAGTCAGAGGTAGTTTCCAAGTTGTCATCACACCTGGATTACTATAACGGCAAAGCAAACCTGCTTATTGCGCGATATTTTAATTGTTGCTTTGAGCCCTTGGATCACAGTGACATTAATTTAGCAAAGGAGGAAGATCGCACCTGGGACATCCCACAATTGACCATCCCCCCGATAAAGCGCTGGACTGAGGCTGCACTCCAGCTTAAAGCTCTATGCCTAGAGCAAGGAATACGTGCAGTAAATGGCAGGACCAGAACAGATAAAGAGGGAGAATCAACCTTCGACAACAGGGTGCGTAATAGTAGAATAGACTACATACTCGTCAACCTAGAGTTCTGGAAATCAATCCATGACATGTCTATTGTAAAAAGAGCAGAGAGCGATCATAACCCCTTAAGCTTAACACTGGACCTGTATGGAGTATCGCAGGTGGACTCTAGTCCACTAACCATTGATATATTCCAGACAAATGACACACGGAGGGTGATATGGTCCGAATGCCTCTTGAAGCAAGAACACATTCTAGTGATGGGGAACTGGCCGGAAGGGCAACTATGGAGCTCCAGGAGTGTATATCCAAACCTGATTTTCTGTCCAAAGTTGTTCCGATTCATTTAACACTTTTTAATAAGCTCAAAATAATTTTACTAAGAAGGTAACGGCACCTAAAAATAGTAATACAAAGAAGCAGGCAGTCTCCTGGTACGATAAGAGCTGCAGGGATTCCTATAAATCACTCGCTGTAGCAGTAAAACTGAAAAGTAGGGATGCAATCCAAGAAGCAAGGTCCAAGTATAAATCTGTCCAGCGAGAAGCGAAAAAATCCTGGGACAAAAAATACTGGCAAGAACTATATGATGCCAGTAAATCTAAAAACATGGTAGGTTTTTGGGATCTAGTAAAATGGGGCAAGGGTTGTCCCAGAGCCCAACCAGAAAATAATGTTTCTCCTGAAACATGGCTGATGCATTTTAAGACGCAATTTGCATGCCCGGCCCTGGACATGGGGATAACTACCAATAGCTCCCTCGCAAATGTTTCTTTTATCCCATTACAATTTAGTCTAAAAGAAGTAGACTACGTTTTAAAAACAGTCCCGAAAGGTAGAGCTCCAGGACTGGATACCATACCAGCGGATCTTTTTATCCACGGAAAAGATGTATGGGCAAAGTACATAATGTCCCTTGCCAATGCAATTGTCAAAGGCTCCCCAATTCCAGATTCCTGGAAGGGAGCCAAAATATTTCCTATTTTTAAGAAAGGTGACCTTCTCGGATCCCGCAAACTATAGGCCCATCAGCCTAATAGATTGCATTCAGAAAGTGGTTGCCAGACTAGTCTTGACCAGGATCCAGAACTCGATAGATGAAGCTGATGCCTTATCACCCCTACAAGCGGGGTTTCGTTCGCACACGAGTACGGTGGACCAGGTCTGTAGATTTGTCGCTATTTATTGGAGGTGGGTGGTCCTTGGAGGTGGCACACTATATGCTGCATTCGTCGATCTAAAATCGGCCTTTGACCTGGTCCCTCGAACGAAGATGTGGCGAGTCTATCAGGAACAAGGTATGCCACCTGAATTGCTTGCGTTCTTGATTAAACTTCACGAAAACAACTTTGCCTAGGTCCGGTGGGGCCAACAAGGCCAGGTAACTGACAGGTTTCCAATCCTAAAAGGTGTAAGACAAGGATGTGTCATGGCTCCAACATTGTTTTCCCTGTACATCAACAGGGTTATCGACTACTACGGGAATTTTCCAACGGATGCTCCTAAGCTCTGTGGTGTGTCGATACCCCTGTTGATGTTCGCAGATGACACTCTTTTAATATCCAAGACCCAACAAGGGCTTCAAAGAGCGATTGGGCATTTTGAGACCTTCTGTAGCGATTATGGCCTTACCATCAATGTGTCTGAAACAAAATTTATGGTAAAGCATAGGCACAAGCAAGTAAAAGGAAGAATAATAATGAATGGGGAGTTGCTAGAGCAAACCCATTCGTTCTCATACTTGGGTATCACACTGGATTCAAGGCTTGATTGGAAACCACACATTAACCAACTAGTTATTAGACATGCCCAGTTGGCGGGAGTACTTCTAAGAGAACTGCGCTCTTCGGCCACTCAACCCATAGCTCAGGCACTAAAAATGTATGCCACAAAAATTCGAGCATCCATATTGTATGGGGCCGAACTATGGGGATCATGTAACATCTCTGAATTGTCAAATGCCCAAAACAAATTTGTAAGAGGAATAGTGAGGCTCCCACCATCTACTCCGCTCCTGCCGCTCTATTTTGACCTGGGCTGTCAGAAAATAGGGGACGTAGTGCACTTTAGACCCATAGCATACTGGCGGAGGATCTGGGTTACCCCAGAACTCTCCCACTATGCTCAGGCACTCCTCGAAGTCAGGAACACGGACACAGACAATAGAATAAAATGGTTCAGTGAATCCAAGGCAATTTATTATGCCATGGGTTTGGCTGAGCTACGGGATACTCCAGCACAAAACAATTTTCCTTCACACAAGATTCTTAAGGAACTAAACTGGTCGATGGTCACAATACAAAAATCCCAATGATGTACTACTTCTTCACTTCAAAGGGAGTTTTTTGAGCTTAAACATTTACCAGCTTACGAACCATATTGGGATCTTATTGCAATCCCTGAGAACCGGAAACGGTTCCACCAGTATAGGGTGGGTACCCTGCCAATTAATACCTTCACAAGTAAATGGACCACAGGTAGGGATGTTATGTGTCCCTTCTGCATCTCACAACCGGAAAGTTTAGCTCATATACTGTTCATATGTCCTGTGTATAAATTACCGCGACATAGATGGATTAGGCCTGTATGCCTGCAAAAAGGCATCAAAAAAAGAACTGAGGCCCTACGAATTTTTAAAACGGACTGTTCGGAAAGTCTAATTATTGCTGTGTCTAAATTTCTTAACTGGATGTGGGCAATTCGAAGGACCAAGCTAAAATCAGTAGTTGCCCCAAATGTTTAAATGCCTCCTTTTTATTATGAAAAATTAATCGTCTTAAGGATTTTAGATAAAATTTGTTATATTTATTACTTTTAATTGAATTTTTATCTTTTTAACTATCGATAAGAAATAACAAGAGGACAGATTTAGTTAGTAGGTACTGTGAAATGCCCTTATCTATGTATAATTGTTAATGAACTAGCTGTGTTTAATTTATTTCCAAGGTACTGATGATGTGTTTCTTCCTTTACTTTTAATAATATGTTTGTCTTTCATGATGTCGAAATAAAGACTTATCTGATCTGATCTATTGTTTCATTGTTTATTTGGTTACCTGACCTTTGCATGTGTACGTACAAGTGAAGGGGGTGTTCGTTGCCGTCCGGACCCGAACCGGGGGCTGAGTTTGTAAGGGGGGGTTTTGTAGGGGTGGGCGACAGACCGTCTCAGCCCGAATGTCCTCTACGGAGCCTATGGCGGTGGTGCGACGGACGGGGGGGCGGGTTGGGGAGAGTTGGGAGTGGGAACAGGTATTGCAAGTTGGGGAGCTCATGGGGGGAATGGGACGGGACTGTCAGATCTTTTGTGGGAGTTGGGAGTTGGGGGAGGGGGGATTGTTACAGCATGTCACACGGATCACACATACTTATGACCTTGTGGCCTCGTCTCTGACACACCAGATTTAGCCGCTTCATGGCCACTGACTTCAGACATCTTATACCATGACGCAGGGCTGGACCCGGGATAGAATGACAGACACGCTACAGGCTCCAAGTGGGATTAAAATACTTACCTGGAATGTTAACGGGCTGGGGAGTAAGATAAAGTGAGGGTTAGTTAATGCATACCTGAAGAGAGCGGGCCCTGATGTAATCCTCCTACATGATGTTTCTGAGGCGTTGTAGGAGGGTGTTGTGACAGACTGTGCCGAAGGCTGCGGAGAGGTCAAGGAGGATGAGGGCGACTGTGTCTCCATTGTCCAGTAGGGTTCGAATGTCGTCTGTTGCTGCGATGAGTGCGGTCTCAGTGCTGTGTTTTGCTCGGAAGCCGGACTGTGAGGAGTCGAGGGATTTGTTGGTTTCGAGGAAGGCGGCGAGCTGGCTGTTGACGGCTTTCTCGATGACTTTGGCCGGGAATGGTAGGAGCGAGATGGGGCGGTAGTTTTTGAGTTCGGTGGGTCAGCTGTGGGTTTTTTCAGAAGGGCGCTGAGTTCGGCGTGTTTCCAGCTTTCCGGGAAGGTGGCAGAGTTGAGGGAGCAGTTGATGACGTCTCGGAGGTGTGGTGCTATGATGGAGTCAGCTTTGTTGAAGATATGGTGAGGGCATGGGTCTGTGGGGGATCCTGAGTGGGTGGAGTTCATCAGGCGGATGGTGTCCTCAGTGGAGATTGGGTTCCAATCAGTAAGGATGTTCAAGGGGGGTGAGGGTACGGCAGAAGGTGGGGTGGGTTGGTCTCCGTGTTGGTTGTCGAAGCTGTTGTGGATGTCTGCGATTTTGTTGTGGAAGAACGAGGCAAGGGAGTCGCAGAGGGTTTGAGAGGGAGTGATGTCATTGGAGTTGGCTGAGGGGTTGGTACATTCTTTGACGATGTTGAATAATTCCTTGCTGTTGTGGGCGTTGTTGTCTAGACGGTCTTTAAGTGCAGCTTTCTTGGTAGTCCGGATCAGTTGGTGGTGTGTGCGGGTGGCGTTTTTGAGGGCGTCCTTGGTGTTGGTGTTTGGGTCTTTTTTCCAGGCCTTCACAAGGGAGCGACAAAGTTTCTTGGATGTCTTAAGATCATCGTTGAACCAGGGAGCGTTTTTGCTGCCTGGTTTGATTTGATGTTTTTTTAAAAGGTGCTAGGTTGTCGGCGCTATTGGTTAGCCATTGAGTGAGGTTAGTGGCTGCTTGGTTGGCATTCGAAGGGTGGGCCGGGGGGTTTTGAAGAAGCGATGAGGAGATCTGGTCGATGGTGATTTTGTTCCAGTTTCTTCGCAAAGTGGGTTGAGGAAGGTTGTGGGTTGTGGTCTTTTTGTAGACAAAGTGAACACAGCTGTGGTCCGTCCAATGGAGAACTGTGGTGTGACTGAAGGAGATATGTTTGCTGGAGGTGAAGATGGGGTCGAGTGTGTGGCCTGTGTAGTGAGTGGGGGTGTTAACAAGTTGTTTGAGTCCGAGGTTGGCCAGATTGTCCAGAAGGGTGGTGGCGTTGCTGTCGTTGCTCTTTTCCAGGTGAAAATTGAGGTCTCCCAGTAGTATGTAGTCCTCGGAGGGGAGGGCGTGTGGGGTGATAAAGTCAGTGATGTCTTCACTGAATTGTGCACGGGGTCCTGGTGGCCTGTAGAGGAGGGTGCCTCGGAGTGTGGTCTTGGGGTCGGTGTGGATCTGGAAGTGAAGGTGTTCGGCGATAGCGAGGTTGGCGTCTGAGTTGGTTGAGATGCGGATGGAATTCTTATGGACGATTGCGATGCCTCCTCCTGTTTGTTTGATGCGGTCCTTACGGATGATCTTGTAGCCTTCCGGGATGGCAATGGTGATGTCTGGGGCTGAGGAGGCGTTCATCCATGTTTCTGTTAGGAAGGCGACGTCCGGAGAGATGGTGTCTAGTAGATTCCAAAGGTCGATGGCGTGTCTGTGGACCGATCGGGTGTTGAGCAGGATGCATTTTAGGTGGTTGGGGTCAGATCTCTGTTTGGTGTTTGTGGATGAGGAGTTGGTCTTGGTGCCGTCATACTTGCAGGAGATGCATGTGAAGGGTCCATGGGTGTGTCCAGGAGCGGCTTGGGCGCAGTTGGGGAGTCGGCCGGGGTTTAGGGCTAAGAGGGTGGAGGCGTCGTATGTAATGCGGGTGGTGTGGGTGGTACGGGGGCCAGGGGGTCTGGCGCTGGGCGCGGGCTTGGCACGGACGGGCGCAGACGGGCTTACCTTTGGCGCACCTTCGGCGCGCATGAGGCGCGACCGCTGCGCGCAATGACATCTGTCATATGTGGATGGTGGAGGGGGAGGGGCCAGGGAGGAGCAGCTGGGAGGCGGGGGGCGGGGTCGAGAGCCAGGCAGGGAGGCACGAAAACAAACAACAAAATGGATGGCTGCGAGCCAAAAGCGATCGAGGATTGGGGCACAAACAATCAAAACGCTCACAGATAGGCAATGGCGCCGGCACAATCAGGCACAATGCGATTAAACTAGGCAAAGGCAGCACTTCACAGCACAATGGCATGGAAAGCGTGCTCTCGCAGTATAGCGCTTTGAATACAGATTACATGCGCAGTCAAGCACTGTTAATTGCGTCAGCAATGCAATCTAGCAGGTAATATTAAGGCAGTCAGGCGCTACGATACCGATCAGCAGGGAGCTGGGAGCAGCGTGAGGAGCGGCCGCTTCTGAACAGATCAGGATGTAGCACGGAGGTGGGGGGTGGCCACGTTGCCGCAGCTGGAGGAATGGAGACGAGGCATGGATCTCTACATGGCGGCTGAAATGCCCTAAAAAGTTTGGAAGAGTGTGGGGCAGATGGCCTACATATAAAGCATGGGCTGAAAATTCGTTCCGCTCGCGGAATTTGCGGATTTTCCGCGATTTCGCGATCCGCGAATCAGCGGGGGCAAATTTTCAGCCAAGCACTTACAGGGTTACAGCAGCAGGTGCAAATGTTAAAGCTAATTTTTTGTAACCTTTTACAAAAGGGTTACAAAGAAATTATCTTCAACTTGGGCACCTGCTGCTGTAAGCCTGTAAGTGCTTCCTGGCGCCTCATTGCCTACTTGCAACTATTCTCTGACCCTGCTCTGACCCTTGAAGCAGGGTCAGAGAATAGTTACAAGTAGGCAATGAGGCGCCTGTCACGAAAATTAACCCTCAACAGGAAGCACTAACAGATATAAAAACAAGCATTTGCAATGCAATAGGTCTCGCATTAGGAAAGTGTGTGCTATTGGTCTTGTAAATGACAATTTTTTGTATTTATGTGTTGGATTTGAAAATAGCTAAATTAATAGCTTTGTCATTTACAATGCCAATAGTTATAACTTTTGCAAATGTGACACCTATAGCATTTGTAATTTAACATGTTATGTATTTACGTGACTTAGCTGTATTGATATTACAAATTACAATGGCTTTTAATTTTTTTATATAATTAATACTTAAATAAAAGTGATTTTAACTTATAATGGCAATGGCTTAAACTTTTGTAAATAACTTTTGTGAAGATTATGTTCAGTGTATTTTATTGTGACGAAAATCCAAGAACAGAAGTGAAATATTAACATCTTTTTGTGACATTTGTAATAAAGTTTGAAACATTGAGAGAACATATTTGAACCAGTTGTTGTTGAACGGTTGCGCAGATTGATGCTGTGATGGTGCGGAGTGATGTAGTGGTGGCGACGAGTGATGCTGTGCCATTCAGTGATGCTGGGGTGGCGCTGAGTGGTGATGTGGTGATGCTAAGTGGTGCTGTGGTGGTGCTGAGTGATACTGGGATGGTGCTGAGTGATGCTGGGCTGGTGCTGAGTGGTGCTGTGGTGGTGCTGAGTGATGCTGTGGTGGTGCTGAGTGATGCTGTGGTGGTGCTGAGTGATGCTGTGGTGGTGCTGAGTGGTGCTGTGGTGGTGCTGAGTGATAATGTGGTGGTGCTGAGTGATGCTGTGGTGGTGCTGAGTGATGCTGTAGTGGCACTTAGTGGTGCTGTGGTGGTGCTGAGTGATGCTGTGGTGGTGTTGAGTGGTGCTGTGGTGGTGCTGAGTGATAATGTGGTGGCGCTGAGTGATGCTGTGGTGGCGCTGAGTGATGCTGTGGTGGCGGTGAGTGGTGCTGTGGTGGTGCTGAGTGGTGCTGTGGTGGTGCTGAGTGATGCTGTGGTGGTGCTGTGGTGGTGCTGAGAGATGCTGTGGTGGTGCTGAGTGGTGCTGTGGTGGTGCTGAGTGATATTGTGGTGGTGCTGAATGATGCTGTGGTGGTGCTGAGTGATGCTGTGGTGGCACTGAGTGGTGCTGTGGTGGTGCTGAGTGGTGCTGTGGTGGTGCTGAGTGATGCTGTGGTAGTGCTGAGTGATGCTGTGGTAGTGCTGAGGGGTGCTGTGGTGGTGCTGAGTGATGCTGGGGTAGCGCTGAGTGATGATGTAGTGATGCAGAGGGCAGAAAGGCACAAAAAGCAGTCTAACAAGGGGCAGAAGGGCAGAAAAACAAGGGAAAAACGAGTCTAACAGAGGGCAGAAGGGCACAAAAAACCAGTCTAACAGAGGACAGAAGAGCAGAAAAACAAGGGAATAACAGAGGGCAGAAGGGCATAAAAACAAGGGAATAACAGAGGGCAGAAGGGCACAAAAAACGAGTCTAACGGGGCAGAAAGGCACAAAAACGAGTCTAACAGAGGGCAGAAGGGCACAGAAAACGAGTCTAACAGAGGGCAGAAGGGCACAAAAACAAGGGAATAATAGAGGGCAGAAGGACACAAAAAACGAGACTAACAGAGGGCAGAAGGGCAGAAAAACAAGGGAAAATGAGTCTAACAGAGGACAGAAGGGCACGAAAAACTAGTCTAACGGGGCAGAAGGGCAGAAAAACAAGGGAAAAACGAGTCTAACAGAGGGCAGAAGGGCAGAAAAACAAGGGAAAAACAAGTCTAACAGAGGGCAGAAGGGCACAAAAAACGAGTCTAACAGGGGGCAGAATGAATCCCGCCCTGCGTGTTTGTCCACGAAGATGCCACCTTTTTGTGAAATACCTCTACTCAACTGGAGTACTTTCTACTGTCTAATCAGTAAGTGCTCCCTCGTTGGCTAAATGTATAGGGGCAGATTTACAATAACTGGCGCATCCCCAGGGATGCGCCAGTTATTGTGCGCCGCAGCTCCGCCACCCATGGTGCGCCACATTTACAATGCGGCGCACCATGTGGCAAAAACGGCACAGATGCGTCACGCATCTGTGCCGTAAAAGCAGCGCATTGCTGGAGCTGCGTTGCGCTTGCGACGCATCTCCAGCAATGCTCTGGGGGGCCCTATCTCCCCAATGCTGCATCAAGCCTTGCGCCTGCTTCAAGGAGGTGCAGGGTTTTGACGCAGCATTGGCCTAAAAGTGACTGAGTGAAATCCTGCGCAGGAACGCCCTCCCCTGCGCCGGAACGCCTCCTGATGGCGCAGGGCTTCACAACGTGGCGCATCTCTCAGATGCGTCACTTTGTTAATACCCAGCACCATGGCGCATCTTTTGTGCTGCCGCTGCGTCACAAAAGGTCTCGGTAGAGGGTGGCAGTGGTGAACCAGAGGGTGGCAGTGATGAACCAGAGGGTGACAGTGATGAACCAGAGAGTGGCAGGGGTGAACCAGATGGTGACAGTGCTGAACCAGAGGGTGGCAGTACTGAACCAGAGGGTGGCAGGGGTGAACCAGAGGGTGGCAGTGATGAACCAGATGGTGGCAGGGGTGAACCAGAGAGTGGCAGTGGTGAACCAGAGGGTGGCAGTGATGAACCAGAGGGTGACAGTGGTAAACCAGAGGGTGGCAGTGGTGAACCAGAGGTGCTGTGATGAACCAGAGGGTGGCAGTGGTGAACCAGAGGGTGGCAGTGGTGAACCAGAGGGTAATAGTGCTGAACCAGAGGGTGGCAGTGGTGAACCAGAGGATGGCTGTGGTGAACCAGAGGGTGGCAGGGGTGAACCAGAGGGTGACAGTGGTTTACCAGAGAGTGGCAATGGTGAACCAGAGGGTGGCAGGGGTGAACCAGAGGGTGGCAGTGGTGAACCAGAGGGTGTCAGTGCTGAACCAGAGGGTGGCAGTGGTTAACCAGAGGGTGGCAGTGGTGAACCAGAGGGTGGCAGGGGTGAACCAGAGGGTGGAAGTGGTGAACCAGAGGGTGGCAGTGATGAACCAGAGGGTGGCAGTGGTGAACCAGAGGGTGCTGTGCCCATACACGACCGCATGGGTAACTTCGCCATGCAAGCGGCCTGCGAACATGCAAGAAGCCCCACGAACACGCAAAAAACCCAGCGAACACGCAAAAAAACCAGCGAACACGCAAAAAACAAAAATCCGCAAATTCGCACAAATTCGCGGATTTTGCGGATTGCGAATTCGATTTCGCGCGAATTCATAGAACGCGAATTCGCAAATTACACCCATATCATGGCTTGGATGGAGTGCTTTGAGCTGGCAGGGGCGCAGAGGTATTCTACAGGGGACAAGAGAGAGGGTGCCAAAAGCATTTGTGATGTTATGGGGGTGGATCAGGGATACA
Source organism: Lissotriton helveticus (assembly GCF_964261635.1). NCBI lineage: Eukaryota > Metazoa > Chordata > Amphibia > Caudata > Salamandridae > Lissotriton > Lissotriton helveticus. The sequence continues at coordinate 1,525,364 of NW_027611736.1, forward strand.
ATCGACGGGGGCTAGATGGGGCAGTGGAGAGTGGATTGTTCGTACTGAGGAATCAAGGAGGGAGGGGGACGGAAGGGTGGGGTGTGTTGATTAATGCTGACATGCTGGTTGTGTTCATGTACAATAAAATGCAAATAAAAAGAATAAAAATTAAAAAAAAGTAATGTGAAGCAGCGCATAGCACTGCTTCGCATTACTTCACACATTGGGACCTGCCAAGGGGGGTGCATGGGCGTTCCCGTGCAACCACCCACAATTTCTCATGCTAAACTCATTTTACCAAATTCAGTAGATTGGGTTTCGCGTAAGAAAACTGCACAATTTTAAATAAAACACAAGGAAGGAGAAATTAATTAATTTCTCCTTCCTTTTCTGACTTTGCATGCGTGCTGCACTGTGCAACATGCATACAAAGTGGGAAAAGCCTTCCCTCGTGTCTGACATAGTATTTTGTACAGGAAGGGTGTCCTTCCTGTACAAAACCGATGCTGGACTCACACACACACACCCTAGCGCTCTGGTGCTAAGGTGTGTGTTTGATGCAGTGCCGCTGTAATCAGTGCCGACACAAGGGAAAGGGAAGGAGAGAGCCATATCTTTGAAAATATGGTGCTCTCCTGTTCCCTTCCTGTCGCACCACGCAGCGCAGCCTCGCGGGGGAGGGCTGCGCTGCATTGTGTGGAGATTTGGTAAACCTCCCCCAAAATGTCTTTTACAACTAGTTAAACATTGTGAATTCTCATTCCATTATGTTTCAATTTAGTAATTTTAAATATCTTTACATCCAACAGAAAACACGCCTTGAATGTATGAAATGACCATCAATAATGAAGCGAATGCTGTAAATCTTCAATAATAGCAGAAATATTGAGCTACAGTATTCAGGAAAACATCAGCGCAGTCGGCGACAGGGAACCTGCACTCAAACTGACAGAACCGGATGAAGGATCAAGGGCAGTTCAGTGATTGTAAGAGTCTGAGCTGTGCACCTCCACGCCACAAGACGAAGAAATGACCTTAGGAAAATTAAGGCAACAACAATAACAAACCGCCTCCTGTATAAACAAGTGTCCAACACCAGCTTTGATCATCGGATCGGTATGATGTGATTACCACAGTGCTCTATTTTATAAAATGATGACAAGCCATCATTCCGTGCTCTAAGAGAATTGTAAACTCTTTCCTGACAAACCACAGCAACCAGAGAAAAGCACAACAGTGTGGAGCCAGACAACTAGCGGGTAAAGGAAAGAGGAGTTCTTCTATCTACAATACAATAGACTGTCCTAATTTGCACCGGCCAGAAGGAAGATACATCTTTACCCGCAATCGTGCATAGCCATAATCCAATCTAAAGGCACAATCGCCTACAAAGACACCTTCTACGTATTAGGAGTGTTGTAAATATTTGGTGGCTATTGTATTTTATTGTTAAAACAGAAATCAAACGTGTAAAATACCGCACACATATTAAATGTGTGAGAAAAACACAAGTGCTTTATCAGCCATGTTGGCCCATCAGGAAATGGAGTCATGGGATGTAGACAAATATATACCCGACCCACAGACACTAATTAAGAAAGAAGAATCATACACCTGCAGCAAGAGCTTTAGTTTGTCATCACTACTCAACCTTCATCAGCACACATAGACAGGACAAAAACCATTCAAGTGCAGTGAATGTGGGAAGTGCTTTAGTCAGTTATCAAACCTTCAAAGTCATCAGCGAACACACACAGGGGAAAAACCATTCAAGTGCAGTGAATGTGGGAAGTGCTTTAGTCTGTTATCAAACCTCCAAAGTCATCAGCGAACACACACGGGGGAAAAACCATTCAAGTGCAGTGAATGTGGGAAGTGCTTTAGTCATTTATCAAACCTTCAAAGACATCAGCGAATACACCCAGGGGAAAAGCCATTCAAGTGCAGTGAATGTGGGAAGTGCTTTAGTCATTTATCAAACCTTCAAAGTCATCAGCGAACACACACAGGGGAAAAACCATTCAAGTGCAGTGAATGTGGGAAGTGCTTTAGTCTGTTATCAAACCTCCAAAGTCATCAGCGAACACACACGGGGGAAAAACCATTCAAGTGCAGTGAATGTGGGAAGTGCTTTAGTCATTTATCAAACCTTCAAAGACATCAGCGAATACACCCAGGGGAAAAGCCATTCAAGTGCAGTGAATGTGTCAAGAGCTTTAGTAGGTTGTCAGTACTACAAAGACACCAGCAAACACACACAGGGGAAAAACCATTCAAGTGCAGTGAATGTGGGAAGTGCTTTAGTCAGTTATCACACCTTCAAACACATCAGCGAACACACACAGGGGAAAAACCATTCAAGTGCAGTGAATGTGGGAAGTGCTTTAGTCAGTTATCACACCTTCAAACACATCAGCGAACACACACAGGGGAAAAACCATTCAAGTGCAGTGAATGTGGGAAGTGCTTTAGTCAGTTATCAAACCTCCAAAGTCATCAGCGAACACACACGGGGGAAAAACAATTCAAGTGCAGTGAATGTGGGAAGTGCTTTAGTCAGTTATCAAACCTCCAAAGTCATCAGCGAATACACCCAGGGGAAAAGCCATTCAAGTGCAGTGAATGTGTCAAGAGCTTTAGTAGGTTATCAGAACTACAAAGACACCAGCGAACACACACAGGGGAAAAACCATTCAAGTGCAGCGAATGTGTGCAGAGCTTTAGTAGGTTATCAATCCTTCAAAGACATAATCGAACACACACAGGGGAAAAGCCATTCAAGTGCAGTGAATGTGTGCAGAGCTTTAGTAGGTTATCATACCTAAAATGTCATCAGCGAACACACACAGGGGAAAAACCATTCAAGTGCAGTGAATGTGTGCAGAGCTTTAGTAGGTTATCAATCCTTCAAAGACATAATCGAACACACACAGGGGAAAAGCCATTCAAGTGCAGTGAATGTGTGCAGAGCTTTAGTAGGTTATCATACCTAAAATGTCATCAGCGAACACACACAGGGGAAAAACCATTCAAGTGCAGTGAATGTGCAAAGTGCTTTAGTCATTTATCAAGCCTTCAAACACATCAGCAAACACACACAGGGGAAAAACCATTCAAGTGCAGTGAATGTGCAAAGTGCTTTAGTCATTTATCAAGCCTTCAAACACATCAGCAAACACACACAGAGGAAAAACCATTCAACTGCAGTGAATGTGGGAAGAGTCCAACAAATTCATCAGCGAACACACACAGGGGAAAACGCTATCATTGTGGTGAATGTGACAGTAGTTTTAGTTACTCTACAGCATTAAGGTGTCATCAGCGAACACACACAGGAGAAAAACCATTCAAGTGCAGTGAATGTGCAAAGTGCTTTAGTCTGTTATCACACCTTCAAAGACATCAGCGAACACACACAGGGAAAAAACCATTCAAGTGCAGTGAATGTGCAAAGAGCTTTAGTCGGTTATCACACATTCAAAGTCATCAGCGAACACACACGGGGGAAAAACCATTCAAGTGCAATGACTGTGGGAAGAGCTTTAGTCAGTTATCAACCCTACGAAAACATCAACAAACACACACAGGGGGAAAGCCACTCAAACACAATGAATGTGGGAAGAGCTTTAGTCGACGATCAGAGCTACAAAGTCATCAGCGAACACACAGGGGGAAAACATAGAAGGGCACTGAAAGTGAGAAGGGCTTCTGTGAATTTTCGATCCCACACAGCCCTCAGTGAATACACTCCTTTATTTAACTCACATGGAAATAATCCTAGCGATGCAGAGATTCCGGAAAGAATTTAAGAACATCAAAAATAATATTGACCCGTCTAAGGACATAGACAAGAGCAGAACAGTGCAGTTATTGTGAGAGAAATGAATTACGGAAAAAGATCAAATTCAAATTATGTATGACATTAAAATACCACTGATAGAAGACCTGAATAGCAGTAAAGAAGAAAAACAGATAACAGTATTTGCAGAATTATAAAAGTGTTTGTTTCCAGTGATTGTTCACTTTCGTACACATAGCAAAGTGACATGATGTACCAGGATACACAGTGGAAGACAAGCACAATGTGGATTAAAAGAAAAGAAACATTGTTGATTTTTACTTGGTGAAGAAGAGATACAAAGAAAAACATTCAATCGCACCTGGCCACACTACCTGTAAAAGCAACACTGAACAATACTGGGACAAACAGCAGTATTTTATGCTAACTTGTCGGATTAGTGATAAAACCTATAAACTCAACACACCCAGAGTGGACATGTTGTCAGGGCTCTGGAGATGGAAGCTTCATTGGTAAAATGTATGTATTACTATTAACAAATGCCACTGCAGTATATGTAATGAACTAAAGCGAAGCGCAGGTGTTCAAGAAATAACCTATTTTCAGATATAAAAGAGCATATACCTTGTTTTTAAGTAACGTTTGGTGCATCTTTTACACACTGTTATTGGTTGATGGTTCAGCTCTTGCCTCGCGCATTATTACTAAGTGCGACCCGTGGCTCCTCTCCGACTTGGCTCTCCCTATTCATTTTGTGACTTTCCAAAATCTATATTTTACCAGAATTGAGCCATTGTAAGCAGCAGACTCTGTTTGAAGAATGTGGTGAAATAGCAAAATCTCACATCAAAAGCATATATGTGCCAGAACAGTCCGTTGCACTCCCAGCAACTCGTCTTCCACGCTTGATTGTCCTTTGTCCTCAAATGTTCTGAAGGATTTGTCGTATGAATGCCAGAAGTGGCAGTGACATTCATGAAGCTAACGCTAACAGGAGTGTGTGGGAGATAGAGAGGGGGAGAGATAAAGAGAGCGAGAGAGACAAAGAAAGGGGGAGAAAAAGAGAGAAATGGAAGGATGGGGAACGGCACATTATTTGTACTCACCTAAAAATAGAAGAAGCAGCCAAATACATGCCAAAGTGTGACATCACCAGAGAAATGGACTGAACACCTGTGAATTTATATGTTTATTTTTAATACCTATAGACCCATGTCATGCCAATAAACAGCGCACAAGTAAGGAAAATAGTGCCCATTATCATATGCAAATCACAGTGACGTCACATGTAGTGACATCACAAGAAGTGATGTCAGGCCCTTATACTAATTTTCACGTGAAAGGTTGACGGCCTGTTTTAAAAACACAAAACAAGAAACATAAAATAATGTAAAAATACGTTTTTGGTTTCAGTTTTTATACATCATGTAATTTTTTCCACTATTAGTTTGTAACTAAACTCGGAAATGACTGAAAGTGTAAATATTTTTAAACAGAAATGTGGACTTTGGAAATTACATTTTTAAACAGTTTTCAGAGTATAAATAAAATGTGCTTTTAATTTGCGTTTGTTTCCTGACGTTATTCTTTATCCAGCCCCTAAGCTCCAAAGTGTTTCACATTTACAATGTATTAAGCAATAGAAGGGCTAATTTTGTCAAGTTCTCTGTTCCTCTCTTGCGCCACTCACACAAACACTCAGAGGCCTGTGTCTGCAGAGCTGGGGCACAAAGTAACAATTATCAGTCGCAGGCTAAGGAGCTAGGTGGAACTGAGTCAAGTTTCTAGATAATAGTGGGGGGGGGGCCTTCAAACTGTGGCTACCCCCGACTTGTGCCGTGCTGATAAAGCAATAGTGAATTTGACTAATTTATGATGAATTGAAATGAGAGAAAGAGAAGAAGAGAGCGAGGTGCAGGATATATTAAAGAAAATGAAAAAATAGACACAAGACTTTACCCTTTTCTGTGTACAAGTTGTGCTGTGCGTTGTGAACAGGCTGTCACCCCCTTTGTATGTAAATGAACTTCTGTGACCAGACACCCCAGGCTCCTATCTCTTCTAGCGCGGATGATAATGTGAGCACTGTAAGGTAATCATAAACTAGGGCTATATTGAGAAATAATCGGTTTCCAGGTCTCACAGCTGTGGATATGTAGTTCTTTTATTAGTTTTTTTAATTTACTTTAGTTTGCAGCAATTCTCAAGGTTACTTTTTCTCAGTATATCGCTTTATATCGCTCTTTGCGCTTCATCAGTTAAACGTGAGGTTTGATGTAGGATTTGTTGTCAGTGTCCCTAGACCATGTCCCAATCCCTTTTTCCTCGATTTGTCACCATGTGATTTGTCCACACACTGGTCTCGGATGGGCCTTCTCAAGGTAGAAAGCGCGGTAATCGGAATAATAAATCAGACATATTTGAAATTGTATGTAAACAAATGCGTGCCTTTCAGTTATCAGGCACCACCAGACACATCTACACATGTAATTGAGCACCAGACTAAAGTGACTCCTCCCTATATGTAAGGGGGGAGAAGGTGTGACGTCCTGTGTCATGATATTCTGGAATGTGGGGATGGTTGCTAGGCCGTGAGCTGGAATAGAGACATTTGTCCGTTGGTCTTAGCTTGATGATGGATGGGGTCTCTGCATCTGTGATACTTAAATAAACCTTTCTTGACCCCCACCGTATGATCTACTATGATTTCTGGAGGGACACACTTCCACAGATGACCATGTTAAATCTAGCTTCGCACAACCCACTGAGCATTCCTGCAGGTGTGGTACTTGATAGCAAAGGTTTATTGTCAGCGTTATTTACAGCAGATAATAAAACAATCACAATTCTTGTTGATTTAAAACGACTTAAGCACAGTTCATACAAATACTACACTTTGCGCATAATCCATGATCTGACGTAAAATGCTAGTGCAAATGGATGACGTATATCACTTTTAAAACCAATCAATTAGAGCGGTCATTAGATCTTACAAAGCGTACCAGCTAACAAGCACGTACATAGGTGCAGATACCGGCGTATCCATCTGCTTGTTGCCTACTCAGAGCAAGTCAACCCCTAGCAAGCCTGACAGCTGTCTTATAAACATCAGAAATAAAAGAAGAGCACAAGCCTGCTGCGCAGACGTTACCTAGTGTGTTAAAAAAACGAGGATTGTCCAAATAGTTCGTTTTGCTGACAGCCGGGCGGAAATTAAACCCTCAGATATGGGCCAATAGACGGCCAACACCTAAGCGAGCATTTTATAAAGTGCAGGTATAAGTAGAAATGTGCAACAATACCTCCCGATGCTCTGTCCAGTCCATAAGGTTCTCCAGTGCCTTTCATGTTGGAGTCGAGCTACGCTCCAATTTATGAGGGCAAATATATCAAAGGACGACCACAGCCTCCAGAGGTAAACGGAAAATTTCAAAACCATCACTACTGTTGGTTTATGGTTTGAACCCACTTCCTTCGCTGCTGTCTATGGCAGGTCTGCATATATGAAGCAACTGCCTGGCAAATCTCCATACGATCAGTTCTATAACATAAGAAAAGTGCTGCCCTGCAGCATATCAGGTTACATTTTAGAAAAAGTGGACGTAAGTAGTACCTTTGGATTTTAAGCGACATATCATACAGCAGCATAGCACACATAAATGATTTGGGCCCTCATATGTACGGGGACATGTGTCAGATCCACCTCCAGGGGCTTTACCCATGATTTAGTTAAGGTCCGCACCTGAAGAGTTCCTAATCTGAACATGAGATATAAAGCCATTTTCTCAGCAGGGAACAGCAAGTCCATGAACTGCTCCAGTCGCGGTTCACATTTTTCTTTCAGGTAATTAGTCGGAAGGATGCCTTTCCTGGCTTCTCGCTTGCTCCACATGAATGCCCAATATTTATTTTTAACCAGTTCTATGGTTGCCTTATTCATTAGTTCCAGATTATTCTATTGCTCTACTCAACTTGTGTATGTTAGAATGTTCTTTACGTGCTCGAACAAGGGTAAACTATTGTAATTCTGCATCATCGCAGATCCTGCGGGACCATTCTATATGAGGAAAGAGCTAGAGTTCGACCACACTCGCACCTAGTGTCTTACGGGATGAGATCCTCCTGTGAACCCCAGCTCAGCTGTTAATACTGTCATTGGGGTGCCAGGACCCAGGTTTAGTACATGTCACAAGAAGATGTTTCACAGTTTATGAAGGGCCTGAACTTTTGTAAAATCCCACAGTTAGCACCATAAGAGCAGGCCACCCGTGCATTTGTCTTGAATGCATCAGTGCTAGTTTTATTGGTCTCTTGCTGCTTGAGTTAGCAAAATGTAGAATAGTGGCATTAAGTTTGTTTCCGAATTTGCCACATGAGCTTTCCAATGTAATTGGTCATCCATTCATATGCCTAGGTAGTCATGTTTTAACTTGCTTAGTTGGTTTACCATAAATCCTGAATGTCAACAATAACTTTGATTTAAGATTAATTATCATATATTTTCCTCTCTATTGATTATTAACTTCCGTTCCTTACAGAATAGCTTGAAGCCCTCCAAAAGTCGATGCATTGATTTTTCAGTAGGTGCTAATAATACTGTATCATCTGCATCGGAATATTCTCCTTCTCCAATATCGGAACATCAAGACGAAGATTCCTGAGAGAATCAGTTCCATTGATGTGAATGTTGAAGAGAGCTGGGGCAAGTACGCAACCCTGCCCAACGCCACTGTTTATTTCAAACGTGCATTCTCCTTTTACACTAAACTTACTCTGGAATGATTGTTCCGGTGCAGATCCTTTCGGATACTCAAATAGTTGCTTGGAAACCTCCAGCCTCAAGAAGACTCTGAAGGACGGAGCGGCGACAGAATCGAATGCTGTTTTTAGGTCTCAGACGACCAAGTAGAGCGGGGAGTTTCCAGGGACACGTACTTCATACAGATCATGTACAACCTCAGAGCCGGGTCGATTCTGCTTTGGCCTTTTCAGGATCCGGCCTGAAGGTTAGAGAGAATATTGTTCTTCTCTGTCCAGGTCTTATGTTGTCACTGTAAGTGTTTCCCAAAGATTTTCCAGATGTTGTCTAGTAGGGAAATTAGCCGATAGTTGGAGGGGTCATCTCTCTCCCCTTTCTTGTGAATCACCACAGTTATGGAAGACTTCCATGATTCTGGAACCACACCAAGAGGCATTACGGTGTTAAATTGAAGTTTAGCTTTATTTCAATATATAATTAATATCATAAAAAGCATTACATATACATTTAAAAAACAGTTTTAAAAAACAGCAGACATTAAATAACATAACCTCTGTACAACACTTTACTTACTTGACTTCAATAAAACAATATAAAGTGCTCCCAAGCAAGGTAGGCTAATCTGTTAAGTCTAATGCGCCATGCCCAGCCTAAAAATTTAGCCATTCCAGTGGCGAACAAGGGACGGGGTCTGATCTAAGAATTCCTAAGGCCTCCCTATGTGACCTAGTCCCAAGTTCTCTACAGAGTGGCTTCAGCCATCTGCTGCGGGGGACTGCATAGGCCAGACATTCAAACAGTAGATGGGGAACTGTCTCTAATCTGTGTGTACAACAGGGACAGAAGGGGGAGGTCTGTGCCGGGACCTTCCAGTTGGCAGTCACTGTTCCCACTGGAAGAACACCTACCCTAAACTTAATGTAGAGGGTCCTATCCCAAGGAGCTGTAATGAAATCCATATATGGCTCACAAAAATGCACATCTTTTACCAAAAGGAATTCTGTCGATGACCTACACAAATTAACATCCCTATTTCTGCCCTCAGCCACCCAGGACCAAAATAGCTTCTTTAAAGTTGACTTAGGCGGGCCGACCTATTGGCCCAATCATCCTCAAGACCCAGGTCTATTAGAAGGTGTTTAACTTCCCTTAGCCATTGGATCTTAGCCCAGCCAGACGATGCAAGAATCTCCTTAAGGCCATCTGCGTAGCTGGACAGTTCAGGGGCTCTCCAGATACAGGCCCATAGGAGGAGCGGACGCAGCCTCGCTTGATCGCTAATAGGGCGAGTGCCCGTATCTAGAAGGAGAGGGAGGGTTGGGGTACTATGAGGAAGGGCCATTAGATCTTTAAGAAATTTATTTTCAGAACGGGTCAGCTGGTCCACATGCTGCACACCCCATAATTCTGCCCCATAGAGAGCTGCACTAACACCCCGTGCCCTGTAGATATCAAGGGCCGGTGCAATTGGTTTATAGGAGGAGCCACGATGTTTCTTAAGAAGGGCACCTGTCAATCTCTTGTGGGACAACAACATCTTTTGAAGATGGGATTTCCAACTCATGGAGTCGCAGAGGCGGATACCAAGATAATCGAACTCCCTAACCCTCTCGAGTGGGACTAAGTCAAGTGTAGGTGAATTGACAGACTTCTTCGGGGGATTTAAGACCAGGAACTTCATTTTCCCCGTGTTTATGACTAGGCCTCTTGAGTCGCAGAAGGTCTTAAAGCTGTTTAAAAGACTCTGCAGGCCCACTGGTGACTTAGAGATCAGGAGGGTGTCGTCTGCAAATAAGAGTGTAGGTATTTTCTTGCCCGCCAGGGATGGTGCGTCTGCTGGATGTTGTAGTAGATGCTCCACCACTCCGTTAACATATAATGAGAACAGAGTGGGGGCCAAAACACAGCCCTGGCGGACACCTCTATTTACAGGAATTCGCGCTGTTTTTTGTCCCTGAACTCCCCACCTGATCTGTTCAAAGTTGTCTGCGTGGAATCTTATCAGCATGTCCAAAAGGTAAGGGGGAATGCCTAGTGCATCGAGAACACTCCAGAGCTGGTTGCGTGGGACCAGGTCAAAGGCTGTCCTTAGATCTATAAATGCCAAATACAGGCAGCCTTTGCCCAGTACAACCACTTTCCAGTAGAGCATCAGCAACCGAAATGCTTGCTCGATCGTCCCCGTGCCAGTTCTGAAACCGGCTTGGAAGTCTGACAGAATATTGTTTTCTTCGACCCACTGCGTGATTCTTCCTAAGACGACTTTGCCTGCCACCTTCTGCGAAGAATCCAGGAGGCTTATAGGGCGGTAATTTACAGGGTCGTCCCGGTTCCCTTTCTTAAAGATAGGGACGACCTCTGCACCCCTCCATGAATCTGGTAAGGCCACACCAGCCAAGCCAGCATTAATTACGGAGGCAATAAGTCTCCCCCACTCGGCTAAATTAACACGAAGTAGATCCCCTGGGAGGCCGTCCAGGCCCGCCGCCTTGTTGGGGACCTGGCACTTAATCGCCCCTTCAACTTCTTTGCAAGTAAATTGGAATTCCTCACTCTGCTCCAATTTACCCAAGGCATGCTGTCACACCTCGATGGACACGGGGCCCTCGGTCGCTGCATAAAGCTTGGAGAAGTGGTCAAACCATGCTCCCTCGGTTATATTGCATGTTATGAGCGAGTCCGTGGGTTTGTCCTTTGATCTTATTAGATCCCAGAAGCCTTTAGAGTCCTTCCTGAGACTAGCTGCCAGTAGGTCCTGCCAAAACGAGTTCTCATACTCAGCCCTTGCCTTTGCTAAAGTCTTTCTATAGTTACGACTAGCGGAGCTAATCTGGGCCCCATCCTTGGCTTTTACCGCCCTGATCAGCTCCTTTTTGGCGACACTGCAGGCGTGTGAGAACCAACCCGGATTGCGCATGGGTCTACCATTTCCGCTGCCTCTTGAGCCTAAAGGGCAAGCCACAAAAAGTTCTCCAGCGCAATAGTAGCTTCAGGGAACAAGTTAGGAACCTCATGATCTCGATCGTTGGGTCCTAAGGAGTCTAACCGCATCGCGATATTGGTCATTATAGATTTGGCCTCCCGGATCTTAAACTCTTTTGCCGCGAAGGTGTTCCATTTTAAGCGTCTGCCACAATTAGATGGAATTACTTCGTGTGTTGCTTTCCAAGCATGAAGGGCTGGGGCTGGAGACAAACCCCTCATGAAGGAAGACAAGGACAGGAATAGGGGGTTGTGGTCGCTAGCAGAAGACTCGACAACCTCCATATCGATAAGATGTGCCCAGAGACTGTAGTTCAATAGAATGAAGTCAATTCGCGAAGAGTGACCCACTCTATTAAACGTGTGAGCTCCTGACAGGTCCGATTTAGTTCTGCCATTGGTGGCCCTAAGGCCATGTTCCAGGCAGAGGGCATTAAGGTCGATGGCATTTTGGGACCAGCTTCTAATAGGGGCCAGTGAGAGGGGTGGAATGCCTCTCCTGGCATCGTCTTCCCAGGTGCCCAATATATCTTCACCAGCCAGGGGTTCAAACGTACAGTTGAAGTCCCCTGCTAGTATCACTAGAGCGTCGGGCGCACAAGAACTAAGACCCTCCTCAATACCCGTAAGAGACAGTGTGGAGGATCCGGCCCTCGCCCCTCTAACATAGATGTTAAAAATTTCAAAAACCTATTCCCTCCATGTGGCCCTCTAGCTGAAATTCTCTGTAGGTCCGGTGATTTATTGACAATGTGCCTAATAGTAAGACCCAGCGAGATACTTGCCCAAATAAGTAGGCCACCGGAAGGACGGCCTTTCCCTCCCTGGGCTTGTGTCGCTGGAACAAAGTAGGTGGTGAAACCCACCTTATGACATGGTTCCAGGCACCAGGTTTCCTGGAATAGGCACAACCCGAATGGTTCAATAAATGAATTCCAGTCGGGTATGTCTATGTTCCGCGCAAGACCTGCTATGTTCCAGCTGAGCACCTTCAGACCCTCCACACCAGTTCCCTCTGGGCCCCGCACCTGATCGTTTGTGGGATGGGCAAAGACAATACTAGGGATAGTACTGGGGATAATACTAGGGGACTCAACCGTGGTCAGGGAAACAATCTCATTTCCAGGCACCACCACCAGAGGGCATGGTAGCTCCCCCCCTTAAACGACGGGAGCGATGAAATATGGCAGCTGGCCTGAGTTCCCCCACATCTGTCGGCCACTTCGGTAGGGGTAGATCTTGAGGCATCAATCCCTCTATCTGTAGCCTCCCTGCTCCAAACGACTCCCCAGGGAGGAAGTTACCCTTGACATTATGATGAGCTGGGACTACCAGACCTACCTTATTATTAAGGGATTCAAGGTCTATATCAGATAGTCGAGATTTAACAACTCTACCCTCGTTGGGCAAGGCCCTATTTTCTGGTAAGTTATAGTTTTCGGGCATACTTGAAGATAGCACATCGACAGAGCGCGGTGGGGGTGAAGGTAAGTCCTCAGAATAGGTTGTGCAAAACACCTTGCCAGTGAGTCAATCAACATCTTCAAGGCAACCAAATCTATTATAGGTAGGTGCCCCATTCCAACTCCCTTGTGTGCCCTGCCAACTATCTACTGGGTCACCCCATGCGTGGTTTCTAGACAAAGGCCAATTCCCCCCGTTTTTGGAACGTGAAAGCGGGGGATAAAAGTAGGTTAGGGGTCTAGCTACTATAGTCGAGTTCCCCCCGTAATCGTTCCATGTGGATATGTGATGTGCTGTATTGGGGTCATCAAAAGAAACAATTATACAGTCACCTGGGATAGATTTGTGCGAGGTGCCTATCCATGGTACCCTTCGCACCATGAGAATTTTACTTCTCAGGTGGACGGGTAGCGGCCTGTTTTCATTTAGCCAGTATGTTACCTTGTTTCTCAGTGACACAAAGTTTTCCTGCTGGTGATATGCAATTTCCGGGACTCCTGTTATCACCACTACATAAGGCCTAACATCCGGGGGGAGGTCGATATATCCCCCGCGTTGTTTCTCCCTATGTTTCACCCCCTGTGTGTTAGGGTAGTAGGAATTCTGTACTTTAGCCCTAGTGGCTACTACGGCCTTCGTGGCTGGGACGGGTTGTGCAAGCGGTTGCTTGGGTAACTCCGTTGCCACATTAATGGTGTTGCTTGTTACTGCCTTGTTTCGAGGTTTAGGAATAGGTTTGGTCACAGGAGCCACAGGTGGGATGACTGTGGTTTTTGGTGTTGGGTGGATTGGGCCAGGTGTGCTATTCAGTTTGTTATCAGCTATGCTAAGAGTTGCTAAGGTTAGAATGCTCTTTTCTGTCTCAAGCAGCTGATTTTCTATGCGGGATAGTCTGACTTCCAGGGGGGTTAGAAGTTTCTTAAGTGTTTCCCAGACAATCGTTAAGAATTCCACATCTCTTCCCTCTATCACACACACTGGCACCCCACCATTCTCATCCTCTATTACTAAATCCTGCTCCCCCTCTGAAGCTGCTCGACTAGTTTCTGCAGTAATTGTGTTGGAATGTCCCGTAGGTGGTAATACTTGGGGAGAAGAATGGGGCGGTATAATGGACCCCCCCCCTACTAGAGGATTAGGACCCGTGAGGATCTGGGCCTTTTCAACCTTCCCCTTCTTCCTAGAGAAGGCAGATGTCGTGTGACGCTTGCGCTTTTGGATAGTACCCTCTTTGAATGTGAAAGGATTCCTCCCGGCCTCCCCCTTGGGGTTAGGTGATGACTCTATTGGGACCCCCTTTGCCGGCTCCACCCCACCCAAATAAGGGGTATGAATGGTAGTTGGTGGAAGGGGCAGCCCCCCCATAGGGGCTGGGAGTGGGGAGACCGGCATCTGGTGAACAACTGCCTGCGTCAGAATAGGAGCAGTACCTACCCGGCGCTCGGGAGTTTTGACTGTGGCAAGATGGCCTAAGGATGATTTCCTCGCTCGGGACAGCTCCTGGGATATTCTTCTAGCTGCATCAAGGTCCATAGAGACTCTCTGCTGCATTTTATTGATTTCCACATCAATGGCAGTATTAGTTCTAGTTATAAAATCATCAAGAGTCCCATTCAGCTTCTTCCCTTTAGCTGCCCTGTTTCTACACTCGCGCACGGACATTGCGTCTATACCTTGGGTTCCTCAAGGAATGATACGAACAAGAAACGAGGATTGCGCAAACAATGGTAGAGCCAAGGGGAATGGCCCGGTCCGGTCTCTACCGTTCTCTAACGGCCTCAAACGGCCCGCCCTTTGCCCGGGCTTAGCCCCGGGCTGAGTCCCGCGCGCGTCCCGCGATACGCGGAAGCCAGTCAAACTTATACGTAATAGGGGGCGTGGCACTGAGAGGGGGCGCTGCAAGGCCGGGAAGAGGAACCAGCTGTGGGTGTTCTGCTGGATGCTGGTCCTCGCAGTCCCGGTCTCCGCTCTTCTCTCCTCCCAAGCCACGCAGCACAGGCTCTCAAATCAGCAACAGAATCCCAAGGGAACAGGGACCTCCAGCCACTCCACAGGAAGAAGGGTTTTCACTAGTGTCCGCAATTAAGTCTCGAGCGGCGCCCGCGAAGCGGGAGCTGCGAGAGGTTAAAAGGCACTGGGAGGGGGCGTGGCACTGAGAGGGGGCACGGCACGGCCGGGAAGAGGAACCAGCTGTGGGTGTTCTGCTGGATGCTGGTCCTCGCAGTCCCGGTCTCCGCTCCTCTCTCCTCCCAAGCCACGCAGCACAGGCTCTCAAATCAGCAACAGAATCCCAAGGGAACAGGGACCTCCAGCCACTCCACAGGAAGAAGGGTTTTCACTAGTGTCCGCAATTAAGTCTCGAGCGGCGCCCGCGAAGCGGGAGCTGCGAGAGGTTAAAAGGCACTGGGAGGGGGCGTGGCACTGAGAGGGGGCGCGGCACGGCCGGGAAGAGGAACCAGCTGTGGGTGTTCTGCTGGATGCTGGTCCTCGCAGTCCCGGTCTCCGCTCTTCTCTCCTCCCAAGCCACGCAGCACAGGCTCTCAAATCAGCAACAGAATCCCAAGGGAACAGGGACCTCCAGCCACTCCACACGAAGAAGGGTTTTCACTAGTGTCCGCAATTAAGTCTCGAGCGACGCCCGAGAAACGGGGGCCGCGAGAGGTTAAAAGACACTGGGAGGGGGCGTGGCACTGAGAGGGGGCACGGCACGGCCGGGAAGAGGAACCAGCTGTGGGTGTTCTGCTGGATGCTGGTCCTCGCAGTCCCGGTCTCCGCTCCTCTCTCCTCCCAAGCCACGCAGCACAGGCTCTCAAATCAGCAACAGAATCCCAAGGGAACAGGGACCTCCAGCCACTCCACACGAAGAAGGGTTTTCACTAGTGTCCGCAATTAAGTCTCGAGCGGCGTGTTAAATAACGCTGTTAAAGACCATGAAGCACTGAACATCTGAGCTGGCCATCCTTCCTCTCCTCTGAATCCATGCAATAACGCTTTGCGAAGGTGTGGAGCAAAGCACATTTCACCGCACAGTAAATCTCAGCCACAGGAACACCCCTGACAAGTGCTGATGCAGAGGACTCTGCTCTCGGGGACTGAGCGCACATTCCCTCAGTCAGTTCCTTGGTGATGCACAAGATGATGAAATGAGACATGGTCCTTTTCTAGGCAGAGGTGCCCTTCTTGCAGCCTCTACAGTCCACACCTAGGGTTAATATAGAAAAACAAGCATTTGCAATGCAATCGGTCTCGCCTTTGGGACCTTATACGTTTTTAACTAATGTGGGGGATGAGCGAGAGTGTATTGCACACATCTGCAGAGAAATGTTCTGTTTATGTTTCATGCAACTTCTATAAATTAGTTTCTTTTAGATCAAATCCGGACTTTGTATAGGAGAACGTGGGGGGTGTCACAGAGATTATTTGCTGTAATATTAGTGAGCTGCTGCTGTGTTACTATATTGAAAACACAGTGGTAAAAGGTTAAAAGATGCTCAAATTACTTGTATGGATGGATGCATGAATGGGGAAAGTATTGGCAATACAATTAGGTTAAGGGTGGGGGTGAGAGGTTGAGAGGTTTACAACTAGTATTGATGAGGTATTTTATTATTGTATTAGAGGAACGGTTTTTACATTTGTATCCATGCCGCCGTCAGTCCCAGGCTCAGCTGCCGAGACCACCCCCTGTACCACCGAGTAAACACTGCAGGTAGCCGGAGAGGAGGCGCAAGCCATTTTGCAAGTGCCGAGTTGGCCTGAATATTGTGCGCTGGTAGGAGAGGTAATAAAGGGGAGCTGGGCACCAGCTTCTGAGGTCATTGACCATCCGCAGCAGAGCCGGACAGGTTCACCGCCCCACCACTGACTGGCGCTTTGTACAGATGGGATCACAATTCTTTAAACAAGCCTGGCCCTACACTCTCACCTTTTGCTGCCTAGACATTATCACATGTCAACATATACCTCATACTTGCTCCCTGTGATTCCTGATACAGGGCTGATCTTGTATCTGTGACCGCTTCCTAAGAGTGGAGAACCTGAGCCGTTCAGGCTTGGTGACCCAACCATGGGGGGCACCAGGCTGGTCACTGACGAGCCTGGCAAGTGGCCTTCGACACCTCTTTATGACTGCTGCAGAGGGCTTCCTGCCGCTAAGATGCTGACTGCTCTGCTCTGCTCCGGAGCTGTAGAGAATGTGAACCCTGATAAACACAGTGATGGTGACCTTGGCGACCCCTCTTACTCTCTGGGCAGTCAGGCAGGGAAAGAGTCTGCAACACACCTCCCTCGGAGGGCACGGGGAGGCGCCAGGACGAGGGGGAGGGAGTGGAAATACAAAGTTCCGCCTTGCGTCCAGCTACTGTGAAAGTGAAAGAGCAGTATGGCACCCTGTTCAAAATTAAGAATCCATTTGATTGACAGGATACGGGAAAAGGGACGAGCTTCAACCACTGGTAGACTAGACTTCCCTGTGCTTTTAAAACCAGGTGGCCAACCTTCTCCCGGCAGGGTCAAAGCCAGCGATCCTGTTATGGCTAGGCAAGACATGATTTCTTGTGTGAACGATTTTATATGAAATAGGTGGTTTTACCCGTTATCTTCTCCCCTTGGTACAAATCTAAAAAAAGTAACATATTCCTTTATTTTAATGTGTCCGTCACTGAAAACATACCAGGAGTGGCTCTGCCTTTCGGTATGACAGTTTTGGCAAATGATCGGGAGGAGTGGTGGTGCAAAGCACGGGTTGGGTTGGGTAGAACGGCCTTTGATGTGGAGAAAGCGGTAGGGATACGGCACTCATTGCCAGTAACAGACGGTTTCGATATTAATAGCTGCTTTCAGGCAGCAGCAGAAAAAATTGCATGCTTGTATTGCCCATGTGTTCTGGAGACTGCCATCATTTGGTCAGGTAAAATAAGCCATCAGCAGCGCGAGACAAAAAAAGAGTACAAATTCACCCAGCCACTCCCACAACAAACAAGCATTTCAATGTAATAGGACTTTTATTTACGTGTGACCTATTGCATTGAAAACAAGGGTGCGGGTGTCCAAGAATGCAGACAGGAGTGAGGGAATGAGGGGGGTGAGAAGTCACGAACTGTGGAAGGGAGCTAGGGGGTACACAGGAAAGAAAATAGTATTGGAGTAAAGGGGCCAATAGCCAGGGAAGGATACATATAACAACATGGTCGTCAGTAGGAGGGACTAACAAGTCTAAAACCAATCAGAAGGCAGTATTTAGGATCTAAGCCAATCAAAAAGATGGGTGGAGAGTAGGCGGGCTCCATGACGCCCTTTACACCATAGTGTATACTGCATGCCTTGCAAAGCGAGCAGTGCATGCTCTGCAACGCTCGGTGAGACCTAAAAATAGACTTCGTTTTGGGGCTCTTACTGATGTGATCTCACCTCCTTTGGGGGTAGAAGGTGGGAAGGGTGACAATTCGCCTCAGAGGGAAAGAGGTCACCATCTTGGGAAGGAGAGGCGATGTAGTTCTGAGGAATATTTCCTCAAGGAAGACGCATGTGAAGGGCAGCCGCACGTTCAGGGCCTGATGCGGATCAACAAAGTAATACTGTAAAGAGAACAAAGGTATGCCCAAACTGCTAGACCAGGAACCTGGGTGAATAGCGTCTAACAAGCAACACTGCTTCGCTATAGACTGATTTCTGAAAATTTAACAGTTTTAACATTTGATGACATGACTTGGATAATGTGGAAAATACAGTTGAAAAGCAACAATAGAACAATCACACTTGATTCAATCTATTCACAGAATTTAGCAAATGAAATCAGCAATAATCATGATGTTAAGTGCTCAAGAAGTGAACAGGTGCTCATGTGATTAAAGAAGTGAGGGGTGCATCGAGACAAAGTGAAGACGTATGACTCTACTCCTCGAGTGACTTACAGGAGCTGGGGACACTCAATTTCATCCTGTGGTTTGTAAACTGTCTTAGTTCTTTGTTGTTTGCTGTATATCATCAAAATAATTACAACAAAAAACAGTGTACAATATCAGTAACCATCGCTGGTAATTGTGGAGGGGCTCAGAAATGTTAAAACAAGTCAATTGATGCATAAGAAAGGGACTAGGTGCAAATATATGTCCCAGTCCCTTCAAACATCTATGATTGTAGATTGCATGAGGCATGCTGGACAGGGCAGCAATGTATCCTTTGTCTACTGCTCAACTCTGCAAGACCACCAACAGAGAACAATGCAAAGCTTCTGAAAGGAGTGCCTTCGAAGATTCCACGGTATGATCAACACGCCAGCGATGTATGAGTTTTATCTTCAAGAAGAGGCTGACTAGGTGGAGGAGCAACACGCTGATAAAATTACATTGATTAGCAAGCAGTGAGAGAGGTAATGATTTTGGGATCCTCCCTAACCTAGGGGGAGTATCAAACAGATGCCTTGAAAACAAAAAAGCACATCTTATTGAACGATTTGGTGGTGGTACCATCCTCTTAGGACCACCCCAAGCACAGTTATTGGCAAAAAAACATTCCCAACCAAAGGCCCTGCAATGCATTATTGGATAAGATTAGCAGTGGGCAGTGAATATCATATAGTATCCAATATCAAAATAATTCTACAAAGAGCTGCAGTTCAACTGGTGGTTACTAGATGTCCCTCACAAGTCAAATGCAAATGCTTGATGAAAGGGTTTCAATGGTTTTGCATTTGACTCGTGAGGGACATCTAGTAACGACCAGTGGAACTGCAGCTTGATGTAAGAATAATTTCAATGCTTTGCATTTGACTCGTGAGGGACATCTAGTAACGACTAGGTGAACTGCAGCTCTTTGTAGAATTATTTTGATATTGGATACTATAAAATTCACTGCCCACTGCTATTCTTGTCGCATAATCCTTGCAGGGCCTTTGGTTGGAATTGTTTTTTTAACTGCTTAGGGTGGTCCTAAGAGGATGGGACCACCACTGAAGTTCAACAAAATGTGCTTTTTGTTTATGTTCTTTGTGTTCAAGGCATCTGCTTGGTCCTTCCCCTAGGTTAGGGGGGGACCCCAAAATCATCAGCTCTCTTATTGCCTAATGTTTTTATTGTAAATGTTAACTTTTGTGAATTGGTTATATGCTTTTAAGCATGCCAGATTTTCAAAGCATCCGAGGATGTTGTTGATTTAGCTGCTACGCTATGCGATTAAGCACAGTTTTGGTACTGTACTACGTGCAATTTGTTAGTACAAACTTTGAATGCTCTGTTAGGGTAGCGTAGTATTATGCCCAGGGTTACTAAAAATGTGCCCAGGGTTACTTAAAATGTGCTGGGCGTGGGAGGGATAGGGTCCCCGGTGTCTTGGGGAGGGTGGCCAAGTGCCCCAATCCTGAATTATCCGAAAAAGGTTACCCCCTCAACATACTTTAAGGTCCAGGAGTCAGGGGGAGAAAAGCCTTGTTAAATCACATAAATATATGCTCTGGTCAGACCTATATTAATTTGACTAGTGGCCAGCTAAAGGCTCAAAACGGGCAGTCCTCACAAATCAATCTCATCATAGTCATATGTGCAAAAATATATTATTTTATTCATCATCTTTTTTTGAAAATTAACAATCATAGCATATATGCTGGTACAAATAACAGCACAAACATGTTGAGAAAATCGTTCGTTATCATATGTAGGACACATCTACAAATAATGATATTTACAAATAAAATACAAATAAAATACATCAGTAGACACATGAATCTGCTCCTCATCATTCAACGAAAAGCAATCTCAAGATTCACACATCAAAATAATGTGGGGGAACTGGAGTATTTTTTAACATACACCAATGACACAGGGATAGCGGGCTGAGTAAATTGCAATTTGCAAACGCTTTGGTGTTGTTTTGTTAATGTTCCTGGCAGGTTGGTCAACACACGCTTTGGTGGAATTAAGTAGCTGCCACCTTCATCAGGACAACACTTTTGATCTGATTTTCAGGTGAGTGGATTAGGGAGAATCTTGTCACAACCCCATGATGTTCAAAACAAGATACTTTGTTCTGTCACCGGGGCAAGTATGTTCAAATCCTCGGGTGGTAAATCAAGTTCCTTCACACAAACTGGTCTTGTAATGGTCCCTTTAGTGATCCATCTTGGGCTGTAACTGATGGATGACTGCGGACCTCCTCCAAGAGATTCAGGCCTGGGCTCGTTCTTAACAGAGAATCTGGGGTCGTGGCCTCCTCGTTACACTTAGGGTCCTCCGTTTCAAAGTTAGGTGCAGCTTTGAAGCGGCAGAGTTCAGTCAGTCAGTCAAATACTTTATTCGATAAATTAATATCATGTAAAGACAATTGCACAAAACATAGATCACCACAAAAACATTACAAAAAGTAGAGTGTGCTTACTAACATAATTGTTATATACAAGTTAAAAATCACATATCATCAACAATCCAATATATTTACACAATAAGTACAAAAATATTTCATATGTTAAAAATGGTTAAAAGGTTCAAGATAAAAATTTCATAAAATATCATAAAAGAGGTTATTTTAGATCAGTCGTCACAATCCTTTCATATTTACAAAAACATCAGGTGAGTAGTTAAATAAGATTTTCAATGCAGAAGGTTGGTGCCTTTAGTCATTCATTGTGATGCTATGACAGTTGGGTTATTTAACAAAAACCTCTTCTTTTTCCGACAGCACCCACTAAAAAATTAGCGACGTGGAACATAGTCCTTGGGGTCTGTAGTAGCTGTAGGAACATAAGTGCTGGTTTAACCTGAATGAACCCTGCCTCCTTTAAAATAGGGATCAGATATTTTCTTCTTGCTGCAGTGTAGTGTTCACAGAACATTAAGAAATGTAATGTGTTTTGGATCGAGAAATTATCACAACTACACGGCCCTGCGTTATCTGGGGTGCTCCAGGTTGGAAAGTGACCACGGGTCAAATGGATTAAATTAAGGCGAAAACGCGTTAAAAGAAATCGGTGATAAGAATTGTTTACCGTTGTTAAATACAACTCTGGGCCGGCCTGTGTGCACAAAATAATGCTTGCCCTCACCGTAGGTTTCTCAAGTTCCATTTGTTCCCTCTCCAATCTTAACTGGTCACCCATCATACCCTTTAGCAACCCAATGTCCCTAGTGGTTATGGAGTCCGGTGAAGAAAAGAGCTCTGGACGCCCCAGCTTTACGAAGCTGTCTTTTATGTAGGTTAACCAAGGAATTTTGTTAACTCTGTCTAACTGCAGGCAGTCTTTTAAAATACTGTGGTTTAGAGTAATTTCTTGATTCAGCCAAGTTTTTAGCCAAGTCAAGACGGGTGCCATTTTTATCTGATCCGTGATGTATCCCACTCCTATTTCGTTATGAACTGTATATGTCGGAGTGGACTGAGGGACTGAGAGAACAGCTCTTAGGAATTTGTTCTCCGTAATCTGGATATTGACAGGAGAGCAATATCCCCAGATTGGGCTCCCATAGGTGGCCACAGCAAGACATTTTGCTTTGTAGATTTTTATCAAAGCTGCTATTGGCCTAGCTCCCAATTTCTTCGCAAAACCATGTAATGCAGAGGCTGATCTAGCGAGAGATAAATTTCTGTTTTTAAGTTGGGGGCCCCAAGTTCCTCTTTCGTCAAATGTTATCCCTAAATACGGAAAGGTGGCTACCCTACATAGTTCTTGCTCACCACAAGTAAATGTTTTTGAAATCTTATGCTTGCTTGCCTTGCCCATTATCATAACTTGGGACTTCCTTACATTAATTTTTAGGTCTAATAGTCCCATAAAATCTTCAAAGGAGTCCAGGAGGCGTTGCAGTCCAACACCAGTCCGTGAAAGCAGCACGGCATCGTTCGCGTACAGAAGGACTGGGATTCCCAGACCTCCCACACGGGGGACGTCAAGTGTTGCTTCCAAGAGGGCTGGTTCTAGACCGTTTATATAGATGGTAAAAAGGAGGGGTGCCAAAATGCACCCCTGCCTCACCCCCCTTTCTGATTTAAAATGACTCGTGCATCGTCCCTCTGAGGTGACTCTAACTGATGCTATGAGGTCTGTATGTAGATCCGCTAAGAGTTTGACAAGTGCTCTGTCTAGGCCCATCTTGATTAAGATATGCCACAATTTAGTGCGGTTTACCAAGTCAAAAGCAGAAGAGAGGTCCATGAACCCCAGGTACATGGAACCCTCCTTTGCCCTAGTATACTTGTCTATCAGTAGATGTAAATTCAGTCCTTGATCTATCGTGCTTCTCTTTGGTCTGAAGCCATACTGAACATTAGATAAAACCCCCTTTTCGTCCAGCCAGTCATTCAGTTTGGAAAGGATCACCCTGCCCAATATTTTCACTGAGGCATCGATCAAGGAAATCGGTCTGTAACAGGAGGGGTCTTTCCTGTTACCTTTATTAAAGACCGGTATAATGATAGACCTCTTCCATGTGGCCGGGCAGCTATCCTGTTTCAAAGCATTAAAAACATTACACAGGACTCTAGCCCAAAATTTCGGAGCATATTTAAAGACATCTCCAGGAACCCCGTCAGGGCCTGGCGCCTTATTTTTTATAGTCATCTCTATAGCCCTCTCAACCGCATCAAAATTAATACCAGGGGTCTCTTCAGTTTGTAACTCCATGTCGTCTATTTCCAGTATACCCATGGAGCGGCTACTTTCCGCATAGATCTGTTCAAAGTGGTTAATCCAGGCCTCATATGGGATATTAGCCTCCAGGGGAGTAGTCTCGTCCTCAGAGAATAGTGGCTGGTTTATAATTTCCCAAAACATGCCACTATTTTTAAGTGTACCAGGATCAAGAAGTTGGTCCCAGGCTGTATTTTTCAGATCCCCTTTTCTATCGTGGGTGGCTTTTTTATATACAATCCTAGCATTGATTATATTGGCGTGATTTTTTGGTATGGCCTTTAGTGCTTTTAGCAGATTTCCATGCGCCTTTGTACAGCTATTGTTAAACCATCTTTTGCCCTTAGATAACCTCTGCCCTGGTTTGCTCTCTAGGCTGTGATTTATTTCTGAGCAGATATTATCAAAAGCAACCATTAGTTCTTTATTTTGGTTTCGATTAGCTAAGCAGATGCCTACTTCATCCTCCACTCTAGACAGGACATCTGGGAGAAATGTCTCAGGGATTATTCTAGTCCATTTCAGCCTACGTTTTTGATCTCTGGTAACGACATTAGTTCCACCCCTATGTGTCACCGTTCTCAGGGAAATGAGTTTAGTATGCTTCACTTCAAGTAAAACAGGATTATGGTCACTAAATACTGAAACCTCTGTACAATACATTAACACACTATACAACAAAAAAGAAGACATAAAAATAAAATCTATGATAGTGCCGTCATCATTACACTTAAAAGTAGGGGACCGTTTTGTACCATTCCCACAACTTGACTCATAAAGGTTCCATCTAGCAAGGAAGATATCAAGGAGCTCCCCACTCCTGGAGTGTTCCATATGTGTTGGTATGGAGAGGGACGGACCTTCATCCTCCTGAATCAAACATGGTTCGGTACAAGGGTGAATATTAAAGTCCCCTAATAACATTAGTTCAAAAGTATTTCCATTAGCACTGTGTGCTGACAAAGATTTATCTAATACATCCAAATTGTAACTAGTACATTCATTTGGGTTAGCATTATAAAAATTCACAAAAAGAATCTTGGCCTTATCCTGCGTTGTGAGTTCAACAATTAGGCAATTTTCATCGCCCAAGCGGCATTCCGTTAGTTGGACTTTAATGTCCAATTTAAAAAGAGTCAACAGGCCTCCCTTAGCTCTTCCTGTAGTACTAGCAATTGCAGGGGAAAAAAATGCCTGTAACCATCAAGGGAGAAACTATTTTGTTGGTCCCAAGTTTCTTGTAGTGCAATAATGTCAAATGATTTCATGATTTTAATCCAATCGGCATTCCCCATTTTGTTTTTGATCCCAGCAACATTCCATGTAGCAATTCTTAAAGGCGGTACAGATGTTTGTTCAATACTCTTCCTCGTAGTTAATGGTCAGTCATTCTCTTCTAAAGAGGATAGTGCTGTATAACGGTTGTGTAAAGGTAGAGTATGATCAAATTGCCTGGTTGCTAACTGGTAGCAGTACCTATCCCCAGTGTAATGGCTATGTTGGGCATTAGGGAAATTAGGAGTAAATGACACATGTGGGACATTTGAAACATTTGAGACATTTAAGCCACAACCTGCCCCTTCCCCTCTATATCCATTTACGGGGTGTCTAGGTTGGGGCGAGGTTTGGCCTTTCGCACTTTCCAGGTGGTTATAAAAAAACCCAGGGGTCTAGCACAGACAGAATTTTCCTCCAATGCTAATGCGGCTGCTCTAAGGAGAACTGTAGCCACATGTTGTGGATGTCTAAAATTTATGATGATACAGTCTCCCTTCGAGCCCTTTCTTCTGTTACCAATCCAGCTTACTCTACGAGTTGATATTATGTCGTTAGAGAAAGCAAGAGGGAACCCACAGTTCCTATTTAACCAGGCAAGTGATTTATTTTTTAGGGCTGTGTATGTTTCAAGCCTAGAATCAGTCAAACAGGAGTCTACCTCTGGTACATTAATTAAGACCACTGTATAAGGGACGCACTCTGGAGGTAAATTTACCGTGTTGTTCCTTCTTGGCCTACTAACTCCACCCTTTTCTCCTCTGTCTACATTCTTTCGACTAGTGGTTTGTAGTCTAGCAGGCTGTAATGGGACTTGGGCCTGTGGTTGAGCTGTTGGAGTTCTCCCCGAAATTGTGGAGCTGGTTGTGGTTTTATTTAATCGAGAGGCTGGTGCGTTCCCCAGAGGGTTCTCAGTGGGAATCTGTACTATATCTGCTGAACCCAGGACAGTTGTGTCGGTGGGATCTCCAGGCCTAGCCTTTGGTGCAGTGGCAATTACCCCAACTGCCTGATTTCCAGTAAAAATAAAAGGACCAGGAATAGAGTTAGCCATGTGGGATTCCAAAAGCCCCCCTAGCCTAGATACCTCTTTAGTGACAAGCTCCAGTTTAGCCATTAATGGTCTGACCAAGATTTCTAGTTTTGATTCAAGGATAGAAGCCAATAGCTCTTGTTGGTCAGGGTGTAGAATTTTGACCATTTCACCATTAGTAGGTTTAAGGCTACTTGTGCCGTTATGTGGAGTGTTAGAAGGGATACCTGTCTGCTTGGGTTTCCGCCCTACCGTCTTCTTAGCGATAACCTTCCTACATGCCCGCACCACTCTCCGTACCGGCGAGGGTGCTGGTGATTGTAATAAAGATGATGGTGGGCTCTGTGTGGAAGTGATGGGATCTAAGATCTCGTGATCTTCTATAATCGTTATAGTGGAAGCATCACAGATGATACTCAAGTTGGGGTTATCTCCACTAGCACTAATATCTGGCTCAGGTAAAGGACAGGTTGGCGCAGGTAGCCCTAAGTCCTCTAGGTTAGTCTTATTTAATGATAACCGCCTATCTTTGTTTATTTTACTAACAACCTTTACTAGGTAATTATCTAAGGTCCTAGTCTCATTATCGGTAGCCAACTTCGCTATCTTAGGCTTAGAAATGCTGTAATGCTCTGATCAGGAGTTAGGGGCACTGGAACAGGTTAATGCCAGTGACTCAATCTGCGGAAATAACGCTTAATCAATCAGAAAACATAGGATACGTAGGGCCATATAACAATAAAATAATTAGTAAAATAGAATAAAATGGGTCAGTCTTACAGTTCAACTTGATCCAGTTACAGTAACTGAGGGCAATAAACCAATGTCCGTGGCCCGGCCCGGCCTCTTCTGGCCCCTGACGGCCACAGACGGCCCCGCCCTTGTCCCGGGCTTCTCCCGCGCGCGACTCGCGATGCGAGAGGAGTTCCAGTTTCGTCTAGCGCCTCCGGGCGCGCTGCTGGCGTGAGGAGTGTGCGCCGCCGCCCCAAGGCCTGCCGGGAGTCGTAGTTCGCCTGCTGTTCCCCTCACGGCGTTCGCGGTGTCTGCGGCTTGCAGGTAAGTTTACAAGTGAGGCCCCAGGAGCTCTAGGCGCTCCGGCTTCTTCTAGCGCCTCCGGGCGCGCTCCTGGCGTGAGGAGTGTGCGCCGCCGCCCCAAGGCCTGCCGGGAGTCGTACTTCGCCTGCCGTTCCCCTCACGGCGTTCGCGGCGTCTGCGGCTTGCAGGTAAGTTTACAAGTGAGGCCCCCTGATTTTCAGGTGAGTGGATTAGGGAGAATCTTGTCACAACCCCATGATGTTCAAAACAAGATACTTTGTTCTGTCACCGGGGCAAGTATGTTCAAATCCTCGGGTGGTAAATCAAGTTCCTTCACACAAACTGGTCTTGTAATGGTCCCTTTAGTGATCCATCTTGGGCTGTAACTGATGGATGACTGCGGACCTCCTCCAAGAGATTCAGGCCTGGGCTCGTTCTTAACAGAGAATCTGGGGTCGTGGCCTCCTCGTTACACTTAGGGTCCTCCGTTTCAAAGTTAGGTGCAGCTTTGAAGCGGCAGAGTTATGTCTTCCATCTCGGGCCGGTCGCAAAAGGCATCACTGAGACATATGTTGTTTGTGATTATGCAAGTGCTCCACAACCTCCACAAAATATGTGCCGGGCCCAGGTGGTTGGGGGGGGGGGGTCCCTGGGGCCGAAATTGGCCTGTGAGGGGGACTGCATGTCCTCCCTCCTCTTAACTTTAATTAGTGGACCTGGAGGATGGAGTACCCAGGGCCAAAATAAGTTCGGGGAAAGAGTGCAAACAGCCCCCTCCTTTTTACAAAAAAAGGCCTTGGGGTCCCCAGAGCCAGGCCCTGTGCCCAATCCTGACCGTGTTACTTTAAGTTGGGGGAAAAAAATGAAATTCACTAAAACAAAGGTAAAAGTATTATTTAGTTGGGTAAAATGTCCATTTTTAAACTCTAAAAACCACTGAAATTCACCAGCTATAGTAATCTCAAGTAACTATAACTCGTGGCCTGAGACAACTATAACTCGCGCCCTCACCACGCACTGCTAGTTACCCTGTGGTATTACATCACACATTACATCTTCTTTGACATTGATAATATCACTGTACATGGCGAGGGCACGAGTTAGAGTTACCTTAGGGCTAGGGCGCAAGTTAGAGATACTTGAGATAACTTTAATGGTGAATGTCAATAGTTTTTAGAGTTTAAAACTGAACACTTCACCTAACTATAACAATACTAAAACCTTTGTTTTATTCACTGGAAAAAAAAAATATATATATATATTACCCTGTGGTGGATGACACAAGGTATTTTAGTTAGGTCTGCTGTTCCATGGGAAAAGCATTTCTTGTGATGCTAATAACTTTGGGACAGTTTGATGAATCTCCACAAAACTTTCCAAATGGTGCTCCTTTTTGACTAGTTTGTGCATGGAATGTTTCGTGGTGATCCATCTAGCAGGGGCCGAGAAAAGCGGCGGGGTCCCATGCATTCACCCTAGACTTCTTTAAGACAGGCACAGCATAAATTGCTGAGTGGGATTGCACCAAACTAGGCAGGAAGTTAGACCTTGGTCCGCAAATTGTGCTTTTTGTCATTTGGTGTTAATCCGTTCAGTAGTTTAAGATAACTTAAGGCTGAAAAAGAATTGCATATCTGGACTGTTGGGTCCACGAGAGCCTTGAGAGACTCTTGCGGGTGCTGCAGTTTAAAAATCAAGCGTTCTGATTGGTCTTGGGAGTTTCCTTTGGACCAGCTCGCTCCTGCACGAGTCAAACTCCTGCAAGCGCTCTGATCTAAGCTCAATGAAGGCCCTACTCATATAGCGGGCCACACACTGGACATTATTTTTTCCAGTTCTCCCAAGGTCCATTGTGAGCCCCCCTTCCAACTCACCTGGTCCGACCATGCGCTAATTGAATTCTCTATTCAGGGACAAAGGGAGCTATAGGGACTAACTCCGGCCACCCACCATATCTGTATTCAATTCAATTGATTTATATAGCGCGCTACATACCCAGAGGGTCTCAAGGCGCTTGGAGAAGGGTGGGGAGTTACTTGTCAAATATCCAGGTTTTAAGTTGCTTTCTGAATGCTAGGTGGTTCTGAGTGAGGCGAAGGTGAATGGGAAGTGAGTTCCAGGTTTTAGCCGCCAGGTAGGAGAAGGATCTTCCTCCCATGGTGGTTTTGTTGATGCGAGGTACAGCAGCAAGGGCTTGGTTGGAGGAGCGTAGCTGGCGGGAGGGGGTGTAGAAGGAAAGTCGTGTGTTGAGGCATTCGGGTCCGAGTTCGTAGAGTGCTTTGTGAGCGTGGGTTAGGAGGCGGAATGTTATCCTCTTATTGACGGGGAGCCAGTGGAGGTTTTTCAGGTGGCCAGAAATGTGGTCTTTGCGCGGGATGTCTAGTATGAGTCTGGCTGAAGCGTTCTGAATGCGTTGGAGTTTTTTCTGAAGTTTCGCGGTGGTGCCGGCGTATAGGGTGTTTCCGTAGTCCAGGCGGCTTGTAACCAGTGCGTGGGTGACCGTTTTTCTAGTTTCGGTGGGGATCCAGCGAAATGTTTTTTTGAGCATGCGAAGAATGTTGAAGCAACATGATGAAACGGCGTTGACTTGTCTGGTCATCGAGAGTGAGGAGTCTCGAATGACGCCCAGGTTCCGTGCGTAGTCTGTCGGGATGGGTGCTTTTCCAAGGGACTCTGGCCACCAAGAGTCGTCCCAGGCGGAGGGGGAGGTACCTAAGATAAGGACTTCTGTTTTGTCGGAATTCAGTTTCAGACGGCTGTGCTTCATCCACTCGGCTACTTCTTTCATTCCTTCATGTAGATTGGTTTTGGCGGTGTATCTGTAGACAATGGCAGAAAGTCACCCCGGAGAGCTTTCAATCTTTCTTCTCAAGACCTCAGACTACCACATCAGATAATATAGTAGAAGCCTTGACAAAATACAATTCTGCACTCTCCAAGACGCTTGACTATCTTGCACCATTGAAACTTCTTCCTAACCACTCCAATGGACGCAGGTTGCCTGGTTCTCCCCTCAGCTGCATGCGCAAAAACAACTTTGCAGGAAATATGAGAGGTGCTGGCGCACGACTCATGATGAGAACGATAAAACTCAGTTTCTGACCGCTCTGTCCAGATATCACAATAATATGAAAGAAGCACGTAAAACCTTAATTGCCTCCCAATTGGACATGGCTTGTAATGCCCCTAAAACCCTACATCGTATCCTCCAGTCTTTTACCGATCCCAAGGCTTGTGAAAACCTCGAAGCACACAAACACTATGCAATAATATCGCGCAATATTTCTCACTGAAAATTGAACACATTTATGAAAAAATTGTTCTGTTAGATGGCCAGGACCTGCCCCCGCTCAGTTGCGGATCTACCCGTACCGGCTACTTCTCAGATGTTGGAAAGCTTTCCCCCGCTGACCTTGGCAGAGGTTATCACTCTGATCCACAGAATTAAATCCGGGTCTCCCCAAAGTCCCAGCCAAAGTCGTCACCTCTCTGGCCACCCAACTTTCCCCCTCAATTGAACATCTTCTCTACCTTTCACTATAGGACGGCCATGTCCCGGCAGAATGGAAAGTAGCACAGGTGATGCCCATTCGTGAAAACACCAAGGCCCCTTGACAGATCTGTCAATCTACGGCCCATTTCGTTTCTCCCCTTTCTGAGTAAACTTCTGGAGAGACATATTAACACTCATCTCTCCAACCATGTCAAACTTACTGGTTGTCTTGATTCATCCCAGTCTGGCTGTAGGCTCAAGAACAGCACCAAATCAGCCCTGCTAGCGGTCACCGATAACATCAGGATGACCCTAGACAAAGGCCACTCTACTATTTTGGTGCTGTTGGACCTATCTGCCGCGTTCGACACGGTTTCACACCAAATATTACTCAGAAGACTGCAGGAGATTGGTTTAAGAAGCTCGACCCTCCAATGGTTGTCGAGTTTCCTATCCGGTCGCTCTCAGACTGTCAATCTTGGCCCATATCGCTCGGCACCTCTGGAATTGTCCAAGAGGGTGCCTCGGGGATCATGCTTGAGCCCCACACTTTTCAATATCTATTTTGCTCCCTTGGCCACCCTCCTGAGGACCCATGGGCTTACTCCAATATCATATGCAGACAATACTCCGCTGCTTTTCCCTTTTGACAAATTTACACCGTTGGTGCAGTTGGCCTTCTCCTCGGGAATGAGAGCTAACTCACACTGTATGAAGAGTAATTTCCCCCAGTGTAACGTCGGAAAAACTGAGATTTTGCTCTTTGGGGAGGCCATTTTATTGTGGTCTCCCGAGTGGTGGCCGCCTGATTTTGGCACCCCTCCTGACCCAAAATCCACTGTTAAGAATATAGGCATTCGCGTGGATCAAGCCGTCACTCTGAAAGAGCATATTACTCAGACAGCTGGTGTCTGTTTCCACACTGTGGGACTTATTTTTCGTGTATTTTCTCTTCTTCCTGATTCCTCCAGAAAGACTCTAATTCGGGCACTTATACTAAGCCTGTTGGACTACTGTAATAGTCTGCTGATCTCTGCGAGTGAGACCTCAATCAGCAGAACACAGCAGCATGACTAGTCCTTAATGTGCTCCCTAGGAATGTTTCCCGCCCCCTTCTTGCTCAGCTTCAGTGGCTTCCGATTCACCATAGGGTATATTTAAAACCTGCTGTACCATTCACAAGATGCTTTTTAATTTTGGCCCCTCCTATCTGGCAGAGAAATTATTGCGCTACTGTCCTTCTAGGTCTCTCCGCTCGTGTTCTAAACATTTGTTAGAAGTTCCCTGAAATAAGAGGGCAAGACTATAGGGGATGGCCCTCTCCTACATCTGTCCGCGCTACTGGAATGTGCTCCCCCTACATTTACGTCAGTGCTCTACTCACTTACAACTCAGGAAGCTGCTTAGGACTATTCTCTTCTCCTGTTGATTCAGGCTGTAGTTGCATTCTCTCGGTGCTCCTTGTCCGAAACGCAGAGATACTCCTTCAGGAGTCAATTCTAGCGCTATACATATAAATAAATAAATTGGTTACCAGGAATATGAGAAAAATGTCGCTGGCAGCAATTACAGGAGAAAGTTACTTAGTACGTTGTCCTGAAGTTAAAAAAATAATAATATAAGGGGGCAAGATTTGGATACCCTGGCCTCCTAGGTCTCATGGGGGGGACCCAGCAAGAACCCCCCCCCCTCTCTGAACAAACTAACCTTATAGTCAAGTGAATTTGTCAATGATAACAATAACATTCTGAACTTAAAAATGCATAGAAATTCACCAGTTGTAGCAGCGCTAACTATAACTTGCACCCCGCCATGCTCTGCTTCCGATCTCTCATATTACATCACTCATGACATGTTATTTGACATCATTTATGCATCACTAATGACCTCTCAAATAACCATGTGCCTACGTATTTAAAACACCGTTCAGAACTTCCATACCTTATTTCTCTAGCCGTGACATCCTCTCAATAGGTAATGCAGCCAATTTGTTCAGAGCCAGGGTAACCTTAAAGCAATCTTCAAAGCAAATCCACGTTCTTCTCCTTGCAGCAAGGCATGGCCAAAAACCACCCAAAAAAACTCTACAACATCATCAGTCAACCCCATCCTCCCTTACCATCCTAAATTCAACTGCCACAGTGGAGCACAGTGAGGCTTTCACAGAATGTTTCGCTGACAATAGTGCCAAAACTCAATCCTGTCTGTTCGACTACCTTGACAGTAGCTGGTCTGCAGTGACTACACACCCAAATGTAAGTCAGGAAAACAAAACCGGGGAAACCACCAGATTCCCCGCTCCATACCTACCCCATAAGAACAATGCAGTATGGCATGAATTTAAGACACTCCCAGAAGATAAACTTATAAACGTATCAAAGTCATGTCAGACCTAAACTCAATGACTCACATAGCTTATCCCATTCCCTCACCCTTGGTCATGATATTCCGTCACACCATTGCATCTATTTAGATAAAAACAATCAACACCTCACTATCCCAATAAACAAGAATGTTTAAAGCCAGGGCAGATCACCCAGCTCCTCAAGAAATCAGGAGCGGACCCAAAGATCTGAGCAACCTCTGTCCCGTGACCAACCTATCCTTCCTGGCCAAGGTTCTGGAAATGTGTGTACTAGTCCAATTCGGTCAACAGACATATTATCGTGACTTACTTTCAGGCCAGCTTCATGGCAGGCTGCAGCACAGAAACCGCAATCCTCAACGTCACTGATGACATCTTCAAGATGTTTTGTTAAAGTGGCCTCATGCCTACTCTTACTCTGAGCTCTCCTTGGAGCTAGCACGGTCACCCACAACACACTCAAACACCTGAAAATCATGTGTGGGCTTTGGCAACACAGTTTGTTTTAAACTGGTTTGTCTAGTTACTCAGCTAACACACAAAACAAATCAAACTCAGCTTACTCTCATATTCAACTCAATAACCTAAGGAGTCCCCCAAGACTAATTCTTTCCCACCCACCCTCTTAAACCTTTTCCATGAAGCCTCTAACTGCGATCCTGCATCATGCTAACCATGCATATCACATATATGCAAACTACACTTGGCTCTACCTACAAATCTCTCTCAGGGATGTTCTCGAGAGGTGTGGCGCCGCGGCCAGGGCGACTGACGCTGGAATCTGGGGATCACGGTTCGATCCCCGGCTCCGGCGGCAGATTAGCCTAGCACCATGTGACTCTGGGCAATAGCTTGCTTAATCTTCCCGACGGCCCCCAGCGCCTAGAGACCCTTACGGGTGATTGTGCGATTTACAAATGTGGACTTTACTTTACTTTACCTGATTTTACCCCTAAAAGAGGTACAGTATGGGCTAGCTAGCAATCAACTAAAGTTCAACTGCCCTGAAGATGGAATTTCTTCTAATCGATCCACAAGGCATCTTATCACCAATCCAAGTCTGGACCTCGCTCCTTGATGCTCTCAATTGCAGGCCTTAGGATCACGCTAGACAAGAGCCTGCGCATGACTACTCACAAACACCACAACCAGAAATGCCTTGAACAACCTCAAGCGCCTCAAAATGGTTAAACCCGTTATCCCAGAGAAGGACCCTTAATGTGATTTAGACCTTGGTGTGATCTTAGCTCATCTCTGTAAATGTGACTCTAGCCACTTAAACCCCCCTCAATTATTAAGCTAGAATGGCTCCAGATTGAAGCAAGATGTGTGGTCAAGACAGCCTGCATTGCACTCAAAGCCCTTCAGATGGGGACTTCAGAATACCTAGCAAGGGAATTGACCAGGTTAGGAAAGAAGCTCACCCCACGGAGCTCATATACGCTACTATTCAGATTGCTTAGATTCAAGAAAGTAAAGTCTTGCACATGCTACTTAACTGAAAATGCACCCAGAATCTGGAACTCCCTTCCACTGGAGTTGCCCACAAATTCTATAGCGAGATTCAATAGATGTGTCCAAGCACAACCCCTTTGAAAGACACCCAAGACCACCCAGTAAATAAAATCCTCTCATTTCACTAACCTCCAGCAAAGTGATCACTCAGGCTCCCGTGTAACACAACATCACAGAAAGATGGGTAAAGATGCAAAGACTGGAAGACAAGTAGTGGCTCAGCCGCAAAGGCAACAAGGACAACACCTTCTAATCTCGTATGAGCTGCAAAATGAATCTCAACTAAAATTCTGAAACCTACCATATGCTATGTAATCATCAACCTATAGGGAGAGCTAATGAATATATTAAAATATGTAACCTACCATTTGAAATGATTAACATTATTTGTAACCTCCCGTGGTAACCATGTGTATTTTCTGATACCCTGGAGTTGTGTACATGGTTTACAAAACTCTCAAAATAAGTAAAGGTATACCTTCACTGCTAACCAGTGGTAAAGTACCTGTGTTTCCCCTTTAAACATGGTCGAATTGGTATAATCCTAACTGCTTTATTTAACATGTCTATAAGTTCATAGTATATGGTACAAAATGTATCCACGGCCTGAAAGTTAAAAGCCACTGGTGGACTGTAGTTCCTTATGTGCCGTTCTCTACATTGGCATTGCAGACAAGGCTTCAGGCTTAACATTGTAGCATGACTGTAGCAGTGTCAAAACTGCATTTCGACGTGTCATAATGAAGCCCTTTTTAGTCAAACCCTCCCTTTTAAATATTATTAAACCTCCATGTAGGCCTGTAGTCCACAAGGCTAGAAGCATGGTATTTAAAAGTAGGAGATTTCAAATGTTAACATGTCCTAAGTCACTGGCACCTAAAAGCAATGTTTCACAGTGGTAGTCATAGTTGTCCTATGGAGAAAGCCAAAATCCAGAATAAAATCCTCATATTGGAAAACAGTGGCTTGGCCGCAGACCAAGATAGCTGCAGAGTAGCAGAGCTCCCGTCCAGGCCCGTAATTATCCGTCAATATCCTGATTCCTGGAGGTTGAAACCTCGCTGGAGAGCGTCGGCGAGGGAAGAGGTGACTCTCTGACGTCCCGAGCGGTGTTCCGGAGGCCCCTGGGAACCCGAGTTTCACAGTGGACAGCCACCATGATCTGGGGCGGAGCCCATCAGAAACGCGGCGGGCCTGTGCCGGCGCGGAAAACACACACTGGGGCTGGTGCAGCTTGAGTGGCTGTGGGACAGAAAACCGGAGAAAATTGCAGCACCGGTGAGGAGGCAAGCAAACATGTGGGCCTATCTCCCCCTGTGGGGATTTCCAGCTACAGGCGCTACGGTGAAACAGAGGCTACGGGCAATATCCCAGAGTCCCGGGTAAGACGTCTGGCGGCAGCAACTGGAATGGCACAGGGGGACCCAAAGGCCTACATGCTACGGACTGTATCCAAGAGAAGCCGCTGCCCAGGGGAGAAGAAACATCGACACAGACGCTCCTCGAGATAGGGCGACAGGGAGTAGGTTATTACTGACAGAACCGAGATACACCCACTGATGAGGAAGGATATGCCACACATGATTTCCCACCATAATTGTTTGAGAGGATTTAACGAAGGGCAGAACACCACGCAGCAGCCACACAAGAGGCCCTGGTTGGATTCATGAGATCCTGTTCTGCACCGGAGGTAACACAGAGGTGAAGAAAAGCACCGGAGGCCAGAGGGCGCACTGACTGGCGCACAGTCCCTGGCGATAAGAGGGGCGCGGACGAAGACAGACGACCTCAACTTTGCAACAGCCAGTGGCTGAGGAGTACGATAGCCGTCTTGGTTCCATAGTGCGAAGCGGCGTTGCTGGTGGCCCACAACTTCCAACAGACCCGAGGTAGGGACATTGGAACATACCGGGAGCAGAGTAGAAAGCCCAGACAACGCTCTAGGGCAAAAACGAAGAATTTGAACGTCCGGAAGCGCCTGTGGTCAGTGGATCGGTTTCTGGCAGGGCTGCCCGATCACCACAGCAGAATATCAAAGCAAGAACTCCCGACCATGAAGAGTGAGAGGCTGCTTCTGGTAAGACGCTCCGTGACAGTGGTCTCGGACCCCTCATGGTGACAGTCGAACGGCAATAATCAGAAAGATGGGGAAATCCAGAAGAGCAGGCCCAATCCAGTCCAACAAAATGGACAACTATGCGGTCAAACGACCCGCCATGACGGCTGAAGAGTAAGGGGAAAATGAAGAGCCGTCATTAACCACAATAATGGCAGCGATACTTGATGTCAAAGGCTCTCTAGAACAAAAAATGAACTGTGTGGATGGAGGTGACCCTCATCAGAGCGACCTTTCAAAACTAACTGAAAAAGTCTCCATCGCCAAAACCAATATTGCCCAGCTTCAGTCTAAGACCAAAAGACTTGAGGAACAGGTGTACACTCTAACACAGAAAGCCACACACATGGCGGCGTGACTGGAAGACCAAGAAGAGAGAGCAAGAAGGAACAACATAGGAGGGTACCGGAAGGAGCAGAGGGACAAAGTGTATTCACTTATTCCTCGAAGATCTTATCATTAATAAGCTGCAAACCCCACACCTGTCAACATTTTTCCCTATAGAGAGAGAGCTCAGAGTACCGGCACCCTCTCCCAGGCCTGGAACCCCCCGCATCTACTATAATCACCAGAATATTTAACCACAGAGACAGGGATGCAATACTCCAGACTGCCAGAATGAAGGAGACCTGCCATTCAAAAACACAGTGATCATGTTCTTCCCGGACTTTACTCTCCAAGTGCAGCGACAGAGAAAGAGTTTCGACCCGGTGAAAAAGGAGCTGCGATCTAGAGAGTTGAAATATAGGATGCTCTTGCCAGTGAGGCTGAGAAAGTGATAGCAGAAGGAAAGACTTGGCACTTCACAACTCCAGAAGAGGCGGAAGAGTGGCTGGAGGGGTGGCGCTCCATCAGGAAGAAGCAGGGCAAGGATGTAAATCGGAAAACCGGATGGTCTAAGAGAAGTGGTGAGACAGATGTCGAGCAAGATCAGCGAGCTACATCACCGAGCCAGGCCAATCCCGCGAGTGCAGGAGCAGATCCGAACTAATAAAGGGGGGAAATCAAAGCGGAGGTAAGACTGTATCGTGAGAGCACTAGGAGGGATGCTGGGGACTACCGAGACTCTAGACTGTGAGTTACTGAACTAATTGGCAGAGACTCTTCACTGAGACTCACAGGAGTTAACAGCTGTCGAAGGGCTGAGACGGGAGGGGGCAGAGTACAACTAGATTGACTAACGGTCCAGCTTGATCGATCACCCCCCAATCTATTAGCTAGAACAGATATGTGTGTTAAAGGTGCGACAGGCGCTCTGCTGGATGGAGAGTTGGGGTTTCCTTAACCTTAAAAGCAGGATAGCAGGGTGGGAGAAGGGAGAGTTGGGGGGCGAGTTCATAGTTAGGTATGTTAGCTCAGAACTAGGCAAAATGAGTGATATTGGATATGTAGTAGCATGAGGGGCCCACCTGGAGAGGGAGACTCCCACAGTGAACACACATTTCGATGGCAACCCATAGACAAACACAATGTCCGATCAAGATATGGTCCCGGAATGTTAATGGCCTACACGGGAAATAGAAAAGATCAAAAGTGCTACAATATACCAAACTCCACGCTCCCAATGTTGTTCTCCTACAGGAAACACCTCAGGGGAAACCACTGCAAGCCTCTAGATCGATATGGATACGCATGCGGGATACACCTCCAGTTCCAGGGGTGTAGGGATTCAGATCAAATGAGCATGCCCTAATGTGGAATACAATGTGTGGACTGATAAGATATGCAGCAATAAGCGGCATGTTGGAGGGAAATAGACTCAATTTCTGCTCTGTCTATTCTCCACCTGGTCTACAGTGGGCTCCATACTATTGAAGCTACCGGAGGGTAGACTGGTCCTGGGAGGAGATTTGAACAATATTATATACGCTGAGCTAGATATGCTGTGTAGAGGCCCAACCGGGTGGGTACCACGAGACAATGAGGTCAGCTGAGGGGTTTCCTTGAGGCAATGGGCCTGGGTGTAATTTGGAGACGTCAATATATTGATATGAAACATTACACACATCTTTCAGCAGCAACAGGCAGCCTCTCAAGGCTTGACTACACCATAATGCAGGTCCCAGGACTAAGAGAATTTAGGGAGGCGGCACATATGGCTAGGGGCAAATCTTACCGCTCCTCTGTAGAGGTGAGGTTGACAAGCCCGGGGTGGGACCACACATTGCCACTGAAGAATGACCCCTGATTCTTCAAGGATGAGGATTTTAGAAATGAAATGAGGGGGGGGTGGAACGGAGCAATACTTTGAAGAAAATGTAGGATCAATTGAATTGGTGGTGACCCTCTGGGAGGCCTTTAAAACGGTTATCAGAGGAAGGGTGCATGCTAAAATAGGCTCCATTAAGAAAGAAAAATATATCAAATGTGCTACCCTTGAGTATGAGATACGCAGTTTAGAAGCCCAAGCATCAGGAACTGATCCACAAGCGATAGTAGAGAGACAGCACTTACACGTTCGACAAAAAGAACTAGGAGATCTAGCAGAAGACACTGCCGGGGTATAAGCACTCGCCACGCAACATCAGCTCTACGAAGTAGGGGATAACTGCTAGCGTGGTTACATAACAGGCAGATGAAGGGTAGCTGGGTTCCTAGTCTGGAAGATGAGATGGGGGAATACATATGAAACAAGGGCAGAAATAGCAGGAATTTGCTAAATATTAGGAAGGAATCTATACTTCATACACAAGACACACTAAAGAGGACTGCAGAGACTTTCTGCGGGACGTTTCTCTGCCGCACCTCACAGAAGAGGACAAGGAACGATTAGAAAAAGGCTTAACAGTGGATGAAATTAGTTCAGCATCTTGTGATCTGCAATCCGGAAAAGCAGCAGGCCCTAATGGCCTGCCAGTAGAGATGTACAAGTCCATGCTGTATATAACGGCTGAACACGTGGTAATCATGTCTAATCAGGCACTTGAGGAGGGTGTTTTGCCGCCGGACCAGCAGACGGCGGGGATAACTTTGATCCCAAAACCAGGTAAACAACCCACTAAATGTGGTTTATACAGACCAATCTCACTACTTCATTTTGAGGTAAAAATGCTCGCAGAGCTCCTGGCCACGCACTTGGCTGGTGTCCTTAAGGCCCTAATCCATCTGGGTTTATGCCTTATAGGAGCACTAGGCTGAACCTCCGTCGGCTGTACGGAATATTGCACATAACAGAAATGCCGTGGAGTGGAATCCCCTGTATGCAGTCCTAGAATGATTCGGTTTGGGTCCTAAATTCATAGGTTGGGTTAAGCTCCTCTATAAACAGCCTCTGGCCAGAGTGAGGGTCAACGCAACGGTTTCCTGCATATTCACATTGCAGGGAGGAACTAAACAGGGATGTCCACTGTCTCCAGTTTTGTTTGCATTAGCTCTGAAGCCGCTTGCTGCTTGGGTACGCCAGGACCCGTTGATCTGGGGGATACCAGTGGGGGATGAGCGGGAAGACCGAATATCTCTCTATGCAGATGATATTTTATTATACGTGAGGAAACCAAGGCAATCAATTGACCACACCCTTGAGAGCTTTTGCATATCTGGGGAGTATTCAGGATTCCAGAATAACTGGGTTAAATCACTGTTATTACCACTGGCTGGAGGTGCTCCCACCTTGACGTCTAGATGTGCAGTGGCCCTGCAGGAGCAAGGATTTAAGTATTTGGGGATCTACATTATGCAGGATCCCGACAAATGTCATCGTTGTAACGCAGCGTGGCGGCTAGATAGGTTTATAAATAATGCTAAACATTGGTGCACGCTCCCCCTGGCGCGTATGGAAGGAGCGGCACTGTTCAAAATGATGGCTCTCCCACGTCTGCTTTACGTGTTGCAAAACTCACCATATGAAGTACCCCTCCTCTTCTTCCGTGGGGTGGATTCAGAATTACAGGTGCTACTATGGTGTGGGGCGTCCCCTCGTACAGCACTGATCATGCTCCATAGAGGGGTCTTCAAAGGGGGCTGATTGGTGCCCGGCGTTCGCAGTTTTTACTGGGCCTCAGAGCTGG
Organism: Lissotriton helveticus; assembly: GCF_964261635.1. Lineage (NCBI taxonomy): Eukaryota > Metazoa > Chordata > Amphibia > Caudata > Salamandridae > Lissotriton > Lissotriton helveticus. The sequence goes on from NW_027611736.1 coordinate 1,565,804, forward strand.
TGAATGTGAATGGCTGGATATTTGAAGACAGAGCGTAGCCAGGGTAGAACACGTGGCCCACAGGAATTGTTATACACGAAACAAATGGATAAACTTCTTCCGGCACATACCAAAACAGTAGCCAGGTCATGGAAAGCGGCAAGAAAGCACTTAGGTTGGGAGAGCAAACTCTCATCAATGACGCCGCTCTGGACGGGTGACTTTCTGAAGGAAGTAGGTAAATTAGAGGGCTTTGCCAAATGGAAGTTATTGGGAATTGAAACGTTGGGAAACATCTGGAGACGGGGAGCATATATCACGTTTGTGGATTTACAAAGGGATTATGAGATGGGAAAGGAGAATGGCTGAAATATCTTCAATGAAGACATGCATTACAGAAGCATATTCCTGAGGGAGAGACCCTGGAGACTGCCTCACCACTAAAAGGCAAGGTACTGTCAGAGCAAGAACAAGACAAGACCATATCCTTAAAAAGATCATTAATAATGCCCCGAGTCCCATGGGTGGCCTGCGGTTGGTATGGGAACAAGATATGGATTCCATGGAAGACGAGCAATGGGTAGAATGCTGCAGGGCCCAAGAGAGGTGGCGATCTGGATGAGGTTTCGACTTATACAGCTTAAAGTGCTACACAGGGTGTATTGCTTCAGGTCAGTGCTATATGGGTAGGGGTGAGAATAAACAAGGTCATAGGGGATGCGATTCTGAGGATTCTTTCTACCACCTACCCTGGGAATGCCAGATTCTACAGGAGTATTGGGGAAAATTGCCAAGTCAATGTTGGAGGCGTTGGGCATGGAAGTCCCATTGGAGGCCAAATGGTTACTCCTGATATCGGAGGCAAATGACGACTGGCCAAGAGATATAAAGCAATAGTTGGTGCTAGCCGCAGTGGTAGCTAAACAAACTGTGGCAAAGAAATAGGGGGCAGCTGCCACTCCAACAGTGGAGGATTGGGAAAGTGATCTAGACTGGTGCTGGCAGGCTGAATTGACGATTTACAAAAGCCCTCCCATCGCCAGTGGCATTTTTCTAAGAACCGGGTGGTCGAACCTGTGGGCATGTTGGAGCTGAAGAGGGAGGTGCCAGGCTGAGGGAAACCCCATCCGGGAGTGGGCGTTTGAGGGGGGGCGGGACCAGGAGGTAGAACCCCAGCCCCTGCAGTGTACACTGAGCCAGCAGAAATAGGGAATAAGGGGTCCTGCTCAGCTGCCAGAGTCCCATCCCAGTCTATCTTGTGAAGGAGTAGCGGAATCATTACACTAATAATAACTGTGCAAATCACACCCAGTACAATCGTAATTTTTCCTTGATATTTACTAAAGCTGTTAATTGTAATGCAGCTTACTGGTACTAACTTTATCACACTCAAAGAGTGAAAGCTTGAGCTAGCTACTTATGTCCTTAACAGTACAGATGGGGTTTGCAGCAGGCACATACCCCAGTTAGCTATCTTGTTTGGAAGGGATCTTTGACCTGAGATTACCCCTCGATCTCTATGCCAAATGCAAGAACACCATAGGAAATGTTCTAGTATGCAAATCTGTGACCTATAGATTATGCCCAGTGCTTTGCAGAAGAAATGACCCATCACATTAACTTTACAAACCTTGTAAGCAAACATTTGACTGTTACCCATCTATCCTTGCAGTGCACGCCTTAACCCACTGATCTCTTCTTACTAAAGAAGCATCTGTCAAACGGATACTGCTGTTAAGGTAGCACAGAGAGTTCTTGTTCCTAGTGGGAAAATCTGTAGACCGATTGGTACGGGAAAGCAACATCCGACCAAGCACTTAGATTGCAGGACACAGAAAATCAAGTGGCCTTAAACTGTGCATTTGAGGTACTGCAAATTAGAAGAATGTCTTTTAAAGACAGGTGGATAAAAGAAATGAGTAGATTAGAAGAGCAATTAAACAGAGCAGTGTCGAGACAAAACACAACAGATAGAGAGGGTATTTTATTGGAAATAGAAGTCAAGAAAGCAGAGACGGGAGAAGCACTGATGGAAAAGGCGGCTGGGAACTACCTCGCCAAAAAGGAAAAGTGTTACGAGTATAGCGAGAGGGTAGGACAGCTATTGGCTATTAGAATTAGACAAAATCTGGCTGCAGGGGAAATCAAAGAAATTAGAAACAGTGCTGGGGAAGTTGTAAACAAAATAGAAGATGTTCAGGAGGTATTTAGGGAATTTTATGAGAAACTGTACGATCAGAATGCAGAGGATATAGAAGAAGGGTGCAGGGATTTCCTGACAGGGATACCTCATGAGAAACTGGATAGTGAAGAAAGAAATAAACTAGATCTACCGCTAACACTGCAGGAGCTGAAAATGGCAGTGAATAATTTACCAGGGGGCAAGGCTACAGGGCCAGATCAAATACCAGCTGAATTCTATAAAACATTTTGGGATAGGCTTGGGAAAGATATGCTGGAGACTTTTCGACAGGCACAGATGCAAAAATTAGCGCCACAGTCCTGGGATGATGCAAATATAATTGTGATACCGAAAAAAGACAAACCCCCACTAGATCCAGGGTCATATCGACCTATCACTCTCCTAAATGCGGATGCTAAAATGTATGCCAAAGCACTCGCACAAAGACTGAGCAGAGTTATTGAGAAATTAGTAAGCAAGACACAACATGGCTTTATTCCTGGGAAAGGGACCACTCAACATACTAGACAGCTAATTACAATACTTGATGCCGCTGAGGTAGCAGGAGACCCTGTCGCAGCCATATTCCTCGATGCTGAAAAAGCTTTTGACAGGGTCTCCTGGAAATTTCTGTGGAAGGTCATGGAGTGGTTTGACATAGGTAAAGGATTTATTAGTGCTATACAGGTATTGTATATGCAACCAAAGGTCAGGGTGAAAATAAACAAGTCTTATACAAAAACGGTAAGGGTTACACGCGGCACCAGACAGGGCTGCCCGGCATCACCCTTACTCTTTGCCTTATATTTGGATCCGTTACTTAGGAGACTGATAGGTAATATTAACATCTCGCCAGTTGTGATACAGGAGGTAGAGTACAAAGTATTCGCCTACGCAGACGACGTGGCACTGATAACTACGGAACCAGGAAGGGCTTTAAGGGAAATAGAGCAAGAGGCAGCAGCTTTTGGGGATTTATCAGGATACTCAATCAATAAGGGGAAAACTCAGATCATTACGAATGAATATATACCCTACTCAGATCCCAGAGTGGTAAAGGAGGCGGTGTATCTAGGAGTTAGGGTGTCAGCAGACTTAGCGGAGTTAGTAAAGTTAAATATGGAACCTCTATTAGCTAAGGTAAAAAGTAACACAGAAAGAATTCACAACCTACACCTGACGCTAATGGGACGCATAAACGTAATTAAAATGGTTACATTACCGAAATTTCTTTACCTGTTTAGGGCCATACCTCTTCTCTTTGAACAATTTTGGTTTGCTAAGTTAGAAACAATTCTTAATAGGTTAGTGTGGGCACAAGGGAAAACTAGAAGGGCTTACAGACATATGACACTTACACGTGAAAAAGGGGGCTGGGGTGCACCGGATTTTAAATTATATTACTGGGCCGCAGCTTTGCAGTACTTCCAAGGATTAATAGGTGGAGGATATGAATTTACAAATGTGTATAGAACTGTACTGGGGGAGGGCGCGGTTGATGGGCTTCTGAATACAATAGATTATGGACTTTTTAAGAACACTAGGTTTAAAACCCTAAAAGCTGTATATATAATTTGGAAAGGGGTGGGAAAAAAATTGGGAATCGGCAGATTTAGCAGATATACCAGATTGATAGCTAACGAAACTCTCCCGGGGGAGATATTCAGGGATGGAACGATGAGGATATGGAATGATAGGGGCATTAGGAAAATAGGAGATCTCCTGGATATAGAAGGGGGGATAATACAATTTGAAGAGTTACAAAAAAGATTTGAAATACCCACTAATACTTTTTTTAAGTACCTACAGGTGAGGAGCTATCTGAGGGATAAAAAGGGTGGACTGCTAGGATTTAAACATTGTAGGTTACTGGACTATTTAGAACAGAGTAAACAGTGTAAGATACAGCAGCTACATGCAGAATTGTATGCATATAAAATAGATGAGAGAGAGAATTTTTCAAAAAAATGGATAGAAAAGGTGGGGACCTCCCCGGAAGGATTTCAGAAGTCTTTAGATCTAGGAAGATCAGCTCTATGTTCGGCAACACTGCAGTCACAGCATTATAAAACATTATACTGCCTCTACCACACGCCAGCAAAAATAGCACAGTGGGGTGGGACGGAAGGTATAACCTGTCCTAGATGTAATGCAACAGAAGCCGATATAGTACATATGTTTGCACAATGCCCCCAACTGTACACCCTGAAAAGGGCCATAGAAGATTTTCTGGAGAATTCACTGGACATTAAGATTATATTAAATAATGAACTGCTATTGCTGGGGGTGAAGAGTGAGTATGGAAATGGCCCTACAGAGTTTTTGTTTATGGTGGCAGCTGTACTCCGAATCAGTATAGCACGGGCATGGCTAGACAAGACACCCCCAACATTTCAAACTTGGTTAGCAGGATTGCTAGCATCATACAATCTGGAGAAAGCTATCTATAAGAGGAAGGGCAGAAGGACAAAAGAACTGGGAAAGGAGATATGGCAACCTATCACGAGGTGGAAGACTAAGCAAAACAGAGTCGGAGTTGGGTAATAGGCTAATACTTGTATTTGCTTTATGGTCTTTCCTTTTCTTCGCTCTGTTTCTTCCTTCTTTTATTTTTTCTTTTATTAGTTTTGTGTTTTCTTTCTACCTTCTTCCCATAAATTTCTGTAGAGCATTGTTGCAAGAATGTATTTGTTTTGTATTTATTTTATATTATAATGGGAAATATAATATATATGCTCGGTGTTGTAACGCTGATGACTGTAATAATTTGGAGGGGTAAAATTGTTGTGAAAAAATTATAATAAAATATGTTTAAAAAAAAAAAAAAGAAATGACCCATCACATTAACTTTACAAACCTTGTAAGCAAACATTTGACTGTTACCCATCGATCCTTGCAGTGCACGCCTTAACCCACTGACCTCTTCTTACTAAAGAAGCATCTGTCAAACGGATACTGCTGTTAAGGTAGCACAGAGAGTTCTTGTTCCTAGTGTGAAAATCTGTTGACCGATTGGTACGGGAAAGCAACATCCGACCAAGCACTTAGATTGCAGGACACAGAAAATCAAGTGGCCTTAAACAGGGCATTTGAGGTACTGCAAATTAGAAGAATGTCTTTTAAAGATAACATACATAAAATAAAATTAAAGGAAAAGTTTGAACGACCCTTCCCCCTTGTTGCACAGTCTCAAAGGCCAGTTGTAAAATGTGAGTGGGATACAGTGATGCCAACTGTTTGATATAACCATTTCTGTAGTAAGATAGCCAGCTGAGTCCTAAGGGGGACCCCAGAGACAGATTGGGACAGCACATCTGGGAAGGGTACAATCTGTTACACACGGCTCTGAGGGAGCGGGAACGAATAAAGGACAAGGGTAAATCAGAAAATAGGCCAAAGTCCCTTAAAAATTACAATAAGTATTTATTTATTTATTTATTACGTTTATATAGCGCGACAGCTACCCATAAGGGTTTCCCGGCGCTGAAAGGACAGAAGCAGCATATCACTAGCAGATGAGGGATTATTGGTTAAAGAGCCAGGTTTTAACGGCTCTGCGGAAGCGAGCATGACAGTTCTCCATGCGAATGTCCAGGGGGAGGGAGTTCCAAAGTCTTGTTCCAAGATTAACAAAAGAACTGCAACCAATTCTAGAAAGTCTGTACTTAGGTACATAAAATAGATATTGAGAAGAACAAAGAGAACGAGAAGGAGTGTAGGGTTTGACAAGGGACTGAAGATACAAGGGAGCTACCCCCGCCTTGATCTTGTGCATGTAGCTCAAAGCCTTGAACTTTACTCGACTTTCAAAACGGAGCCAATGGAGCTCCCGAAGGCGTTCTGTGATGTGATCGGTTTTACGACAGCCACAGAGAAGCCGAGCGGCGGCATTTTGGACCAATTGAAGACGCCGTGTGACTGCCTTGGTAGACCCCAGGTAGAGTACGTTGCCATAGTCCAACCTGGAGGTCACCAAGGCATCCACTACGGACTTCTGCGTTTCGGATGGTAACATCCAAAAGATTTTTCTCAGCCACCGCAGGATGGTAAAGCAGGTGGCTGCCACTTTGTTGGCCTGACATTTCATGGATAAACCATTGTCGATGATCAACCCAAGATTACGCACATATTTGGAAGGGGAAGGTAAAGAACCCATAGCAGCTGGCCAGTGCCCAGGGCTCCAGAGGTCGGGTTTATTCCCAAGTACCAAAACCTCGGTCTTCCCACCATTTAATTTGAGCAGGTTGTGGTTCATCCAGTGGGATAATTCGCTGAGACCCGCCTGCAGGGGGGAGGTCGAGGCAGGGTCAACTTGGGATAAAGAAAAGACGATTTGAGAATCGTCCGCATAAGTAAATAAATTAAGTCCAGAACGTTGTGCAATAAGTGCCAAGGGAGTGACGTAAAGATTGAAGAGGAGGGGACTGAGGATCGAGCCTTGGGGCACACCGTGAGGGGAAGAATACGTTTTAGAAGTGGAAGAGTGAGAAAATATTTGGAAAGTCCGGTCTGTCAGGAAAGATGTAAGCCAGTCCAAGGCTAGTCCACTGATGCCAATAGCCGCGAGGGATCTGAGGAGTATGTCGTGGGATACAGTGTCAAAAGCTGCACTGAGATCGAGTAATATCAGAGCAACTGTATCACCTCGGTCCAGCAGCAGGCGAAGATTTTCTGTTACGCCAAGAAGAGTGGTCTCGGTGGAAAAACCAGGACGGAAACTGGACTGAGAGGGATGTAGCAAGTTATTAGTTGCCACAAACTGGGACAGGTGCTGGTGAATGTGCCTCTCTAAGATTTTAGAAAATGCAGGTAATAAAGAAATAGGACGAAAGTTGGAAGGAACCGTGGGATCAGCAGTGGGTTTTTTCAACAACGGGGTAACATTGCGTGCTTCCAACAACCAGGGACGACAGCAGTGTTGAGTGACTGATTAAGTAAGGTGCAAATCATAGAGAGTTGAGGGGTATCCAGAAGGCGCAGTATAGGGATAGGCAAGGGATCAATCGGAGAGCCTGACTTAACCTTGCTCAGGATCTCCAAGAGAGTGGAGGGGTGAAGATCAGGCCAGGACAGAAGTAATGCCGGGGACGGAGCAGGAGAGTCAGTGACCTCCCCTAAATTAGGGGGCAGACTCGCAGAGATGTTGCTGTCTCTTTGAACGGAGATATCCTGATAAATATTTTCACTTTTAGCGATAAAGTACTGAGCGAGTTCATCGCACTTGCTGCTTGACAGGGGGGGAGGTTTGGCCGTAGTCTGAGAACCTGCCAGGTCTTTAACCACGCTAAAAAGTACTTTAGATTTATTAACCGCTTCCGAGATCATTTTATTTGCATAATTTGCCCTTGTCAGGGCAGATGCTTTATGGTAACGCTTCAACTCATTTTTATAAGTAAGGCCAGCTGAAGGAGAGTAATCCCTTCTCCAGGCGCGTTCCAATTTTTTACATCGAGATTTATCAGTTCGTAATGTCTCATTATACCATGGGGCAGGTGTTCTATGGATTTTCATCTTCTTATGGACAAAGGGAAGGCAGGTGTCAATAGCTTCAAGGAGCCAGGAGTTGACAGCGATGGCAGCGGTTTCCATGTCAACCGAATTTGGTAGGCTGGTGGGTAAGTGAGTGGCCAGAGCTCTGTCAAGAGAGCCAATGTCCAACTTTTTCCAGTCTCTCTTTCCAATACTCACTGGGGCCCTACATTGCGGCAATGCTTCAGTAGGAGTAAAAGTAAACCTAATTAAATAATGGTCAGACCAAAGAACAGGCAATGCCGAAAAGCAATGTAGGTGGAGTATATTAGAAACAAGCATTGGAAATGCAATAGGTCTCGCATTAGAAAAGTTGGAGCTATTGGTCTTGTAAATGACAAATATTTTATTTATTTGTTGGTTTTTAAAATAGCTAAATTGATAGCTTTGTCATTTACAATGCCAATAGTTATAACTTTCGCGAATATGACACCTATAGCATTTGGAATGCAACATGTTTTGTATTTACGTGACTTAGATGGCAGCTCTGGTCGTTAGGCCACATCTCTAGAGAGCAGGAGAGTGCAGCAGGAGAGAGAAGCACAGCAATGCAATAGGTCTCGCATTAGGAAAGTTTGAGCTATTGGTATTGTAAAGGACACATTTTTTATTTATGTGCTTGTTTTGAAAATAGCGAAATTAATAGCTTTGTTATTTACAATGCCAATAGTTTTATCTTTCGCAAATGTGACACCTATTGTAACACAATATGTGTTGTAGCACTAAGTGGTGTGAGGGTGAGTGGTGTGAGGGTGAAGGGTGTGAGGGTGAGGGGGTGTGAGGGTGAGGGTGAGTGAGGGGGTGTGAGGGTGAGGGGGTGTGAGGGTGAGGGTGTGTGAGGGGGTGAGGGTGAGGGGGTGAGGGTTAAGAGGTGTGAGGGTGAGGGTGTGAGGGTGACTGAGGGTGTGTGAGGGTGAGGGGATGAGGGTAAGGGTGTGTGAGGGTGAGGGAGGTGATGGTGAGAGGATGCAAGGGTGAGGGGGTATGAGGGTGAGGGTGTGTGAGGGAGGGTGAGGGTGTGAGGCTGAGTGAGGCTGAGTGAGGGTGAGAGGGTTGTGAGGGGGTGAGGGTGTGAGGGTGAGTGAGGGTGTGTGAGGATGAGGGGGTGAGGATGAGTGAGGGTGTGAGGGTGAGGGGGTGTGAGGGTGGGTGAGGGTGAGGGTTTGTGAGGGTGAGAGGATGTGAGGGTGTGTGATGGTGAGGAAGTGTGAGTGTGACTGAGGGTGAAACCACTTTGCATACAGCGAGCATTGCTGGAGGCTCACGCGACTCTGGGATTGATATCGGGTCCCTTTACGACTTCACGACTTGCCGGACCCCCTGCGCGGGTCCCGCTGCGTCCAAGAACATCGAGAGTGGCGCAGGAGGGGAGCCCACCAACCTAAAAACTTGCCTGTACACCGGCAGGGCTGCGAGCAGCCTAGCAGGGACTCCATTGTCCAGGAGTCCCTGCGTGCTACACCTGTGGCCGCTCTCCCTGCCGGCAACGCCCCTGACTGGGATTCAAAAGTGCAGCCTTTTCCTCCGACGAGCGGGAAACCACTTTGCATACAGCGAGCATTGCTGGAGGCTCACGCGACTCTGGGATTGATATCGGGTCCCTTCACGACTTCACGACTTGCCGGACCCTCAGCGCGGGTCCCGCTACGTCCAAGAACATCGAGAGTGGCGCAGGAGGGGAGCCCACCAACCTAAAAACTTGCCTGTACACCGGCAGGGCTGCGAGCAGCCTAGCAGGGACTCCATTGTCCAGGAGTCCCTGCGTGCTACACCTGTGGCCGCTCTCCCTGCCGGCAACGCCCCTGACTGGGATTCAAAAGTGCAGCCTTTTCCTCCGACGAGCGGGAAACCACTTTGCATACAGCGAGCATTGCTGGAGGCTCACGCGACTCTGGGATTGATATCGGGTCCCTTCACGACTTCACGACTTCAGGACTTGCCGGACCCGCTGCGCGGGTCCCGCTGCGTCCAAGAACATCGAGAGTGGCGCAGGAGGGGAGCCCACCAACCTAAAAACTTGCCTGTACACCGGCAGGGCTGCGAGCAGCCTAGCAGGGACTCCATTGTCCAGGAGTCCCTGCGTGCTACACCTGTGGCCGCTCTCCCTGCCGGCAACGCCCCCTGTCCTGCCCTATTTTACAGGGCGGTGCATCCGCTGCGCGGGAGCGCGCGGGAGCGACCGGGGCGAAGACCGGGCAAAGAGCGGGCCATTTGAGGCCGTTCGAGTACGGTAGAGTCCGGCCGGGCCCACCCCCCCTGGCTGTCCGGAAGACACCTAAGGTAGGCGGTGTGCCTTAGCACACAATTGTTTGACACTGGGTATTGCAAGGTCGGATTATAAGTAACTGTGTGACCCTTCACCCTATTTAACTTTTCACAATGACACTAAGGTCAGGTAAAAAACGTACAGTTCAAATCCACACCACCAATGGAGTTGTATCAGGCCCCCTTGACGCCTTCATCACCCGGGCCTCGGGGATATTGGAGAAGGAAATCGCTATGGTCGAAAAAAGACTTTCGCTCGACCTTATCAGTGGAAAGCGCTCATCACTGGGGGGTTTAGCCACCATCTCAAGCCCCGTTGCGCACGCCGCTTTCAACTGTGTTCAAACCTCCTCCACTGATGTCATTGACCATCTAGAAAGCGTAGGGATGAGCCCAACTGCTCCCATTCCTGAGGAAGAGGGGTGCAGTATAGATGACACACAAGTTAGCCAGGGGGATGATCTACAGATTAGTGGGGGGCTTGAACCTAGCCAGTTATCTGGATACTTACCACTTAATGTCTCTAAAGTAGATGACGTCGCTGATTCTCTAAATACAAACTCTGTCTCTAACACAAAAAAGAGAAAACATGACTCTAGACTGTCGGGGGCGGGAACGTAAGATTTTAAAAATAAAAGATGCTACATGTAAAGGGAGCCAGGGCTCCGAGCTTCCTCCCGACATACAAAATGCCTATGCGGTCCCAAATATATTATGCCCCTCCCTTAGCACGCTGGGCTCTTCTAACACCTGCCCTACGTGCCTCAATAGCGACGAGTTACTGTTGGTAAAAATGGAGGCCATGTTCAAAACCTTATTATTACCTGTTTTGGAGCGAACAAGGTTAATGACATCAAAAATTGATAGCTTGGAGGTTGTAATTAACTTAAACCATGCTATGCTACAAAAACTTACTGGCACCAGCCACATAGAAGCTAGTAAAATACAAACAACCCCAAATACCTTAGTCAGTAATAATATCGCAATGAGCAACCCTGCCAATAATAGCACCTTAAGGCCAAATACTAACATGCCCACAGGGGGGGAGAAGCAAAAAGCGACACATTCTAATTCTACTGTGAATACCCTAATGCAGGCACCCAGGACAAAGGCTAATGATAAACAAAACCCCTGTGGATATCAAAGTACCGGGCCACCCCCACCAGTTAAGACAAATCCTGCCCACCCCCCAGCCCCGTCACACAGATGCACAACTGATAAACGAGGTAACTCTAACTATAAGCAGGGGAGACACAGTAGATTTACTACCCCTCGTGCTGACCTACCGGCTGAAGCCACACAACACACAATAGTTTTGACAGGTGTTGCCCCACTAAAATCAGGCAGTAAGGAATCGTATGGGGATCTCCGTAACAAAGTAATCTTCTGGCTAAATAAAAATCGTCCCTTACCCCCCTCCTCTCCGACTGAAATTCTATTCGTAAGAAGAGTGGATTGGGTGGGATATGGGACCAAGGATTTGGAGGGAGACTGCATCTTGATCTCGTTTAAAGACCCATGGGTGGTAGATACAATCCAAAGAAAAGCTAGATTTGCCAGGCAGGGGGACGTCCAAACTTTGGCCCTAACGTATTTTTATCCACATAGGCAAAGGGCCAATCAATCATATTCCAACCCCCGACAGCCCCCAGCTATAAGACATCCCCTGGCTTTAACCCCTCTTGACCGCCAACACCCATTCCTTTTTAATCACTATGCTCCCCTCTATGACCTTGAGGCCGTAGACTGACTCCATCCAGTACCAGGCAGGTCTTCCCCGGCCATAGTAGTAGGTCATGTGACAACAGGGTGCAGAGTGGAGTCTCCGCACCCAATTGATTATCTAGATTTAGCGGGGGGCGGATCAGTGACAATGGGGAATAATCTCCCAGCACCTAAAAAAGCTTCGGAGGTTATGATAAATGTGGTTCCCATGGATAATTTTATACAAAAGGAGGACAAGAGGGATAGTAGGCACAACCAGGCTCCTATCCTAGTATCATCTACGCATCCTCCCCCTGTGGTTTCAACTTTTGACAGTCTAACAATCCTATCCTGGAATATCGCAGGAATCAAGGCCCGCATGTTTTCTGCTGATTGGCTGGAATTTGTGGACAAGTATGACATTATCTTGCTCCAAGAAACCTGGGCAACTGAACCAGTCTTTAAGTTGGGCTATGCCAATTTTTTCAAACCAGCGATTAAAGGGGGTAAAGGGCGTGCCTCAGGTGTACTATTGATTTAGGTGAAGCAGTCACTGGGTCTTTATCCAATAGAGTTACCTGTCCAGCATTTGGATCTCCTCTCAATCAAATTGAGTAAGGCCAATCAACGGGATTTGTACATCTTCAATATATATGCCAGAGGCATGCCTGGTGGCCATAGCCCGCCGTTGCTGAACTGTGGCGACCTTAAACTTGCTGATCTTGGTTGCGGGAATGTTATCCTCTTAGCTGGAGACTTTAATTGCACCATAGAGCCTTTGTTTGATATGGGGGATAATTGGAGCTCGGCTGAGGACGCTGCTTGGGACATCCCTGATTTGATGGTTGATAAAATGGTTAAAGCAACTGAGGCGGCAGTGAATTGGATGGCCCTCTGTTTAAACAGGGGATTCCGAGCATGTAATGGCCGCACAAAGTCGGATAAAGAAGCTAACTGTACCTTTGATAATGGCCTAAGGCGCAGCCGTATTGACTATGCTTTGTTGAAAATGGAATACTGGTCTTCACTAGTGGACATGGTAGTAATACAGCGCCCAGAAAGTGACCACAATCCACTGTTAACATTATTGAAACTGCCAGACATAAAAAGTCCAGTGGAGCCCACTTCCTCACAAACAGGGGACGCTTTGCTGACCAATGACAGGAGGAGGCTGAAATGGTCCAAGATTATGGAGGATGAATCTCTATGGGACAATGCTAACACAATGGCCAAAAATGTGTATAATGACATGTTAACCGTTGACTTGCTGGGGGAAAGTCCGGACTCGGCAAACAATGTTATCAATCTCCACACAAGTTGTTTCGGCCACCTAAAATCCCTCCTTTCCCTCCCTTGCCGGAATGCTCCCGCTAAAACCAATTCCCTTCCCCAGAAATGGTATAATAAAAAATGTAGGGAGGCCCATTCTGGTCTTATCAAAGCTATTAAATCCTGTGATATGGGTGCAGTAAAAGCGGCTAGGCTTCATTATAGAAAAACCCAGTGGGAATCTAAACGGGAGTGGGAGGATAGGTTCTGGTCAGATCTCCTGGATGCCTCCACCTCGAATAACCAGAAAAAATTCTGGGACCTACTCAAGTGGGGGAAGGATCCTGAATCGATTACCCCGGCTAATCACGTGCCCCGAGAGGAATGGGTAGCGTTCTATTCTGCCCAATTCAGAGATGACAATTCTAAATGCTTGACAACAGCGGGTACGACACCTCCGTTACACACCCACGGGAAGAAACTCCTTTTCTCAGTATCAGAGGCTGAGCTGGCCTTGGGCTTGACCCTGCGCGGGAAAGCTCCGGGCATGGATCTCATACCAGCAGATCTGTTTAAATCAAACACAGCCTTGTGGCTCCCCTATATAACTATGATAGCCAATTCATTAGCTAAAGGAGCCACGATCCCACATTCATGGAGGGGAGCCGAGATTATACCAATATTTAAAAAAGGAGACAGGTCCAAGCCAGGGAACTATCGCCCTATTAGTCTCATTGACTCAATTCAAAAAATCATCGCTCGCATGATTTTGGGACAGATTCAGGGCTGGATCGAATCTGAGGAAATATTATCTCCTATGCAGGCGGGCTTTAGATCGGGCATAAGCACTATTGATCAGGTGTTTAGATTATGCCTGATCTATTGGAAAGTGGTCCTGATCGGCGGCGGCTCCATCTTTGCTGCATTTATTGACCTAAAGTCCGCCTTTGATCTAGTGCCAAGAGACAAATTGTGGGGAGTGATGGAAAAATTGGGCTGTCCACCAGACCTACTTGACCTCATAATTAAATTTCATGAGGATAATTTTGCGAGGGTGAGGTGGGGTGGCCAAGGACAGGTGACGGAAATATTTCCTGTGACCAGAGGAGTCCGTCAGGGGTGTGTCCTGGCGCCAACACTCTTCCTCCTATTTATCGATCAAGCGGTGAAATTTTTCATGGACACCCCCACTGATGCCCCAATGCTGGCTGGGAGAAGATTCCCATTGCTCATTTTTGCCGATGACACCCTACTCCTCTCTAGAACATGCAGCGGCCTACAGCGGGCTCTGAACCGCTTTGAGGAGTTCTGTGCCATTAACAACCTAGCGGTGAATGTGGGGAAAACAAAGTTTATGGTTTTTACAAGAAATTATCCTGTCCGGAGCTCTGTGAGCTTGAATGGAGTTAAACTCGAGCAAGTCGAGACAATGACCTATTTGGGGGTTACCATTGACAGCCGCTTGAGATGGAAAGATCAAATTAACATACAACATCTCAAGCTTGCACGGTTAACGGGCTGTCTTATAAAAGAGCAAAAAAGATCCACCACCAAGCGGGTCCTTCCAGCCCTCAGGATCTATGACGCCAAAATTACCACCGCCGTTTTATATGGCGCAGATCTTTGGGGCTAAATGGACCTCCTTAATCTTTTTAAAACCCAATGCAAGTTCTTACGGAACCTGGTGGGCTTACCACAGTCGACCCCTTCAATCCCCCTTTGTCTGGATTTGGGATGCCTACCAATCAATGAGATGGCTAGATTCAGGCTGGTGGCCCTGTGGAGGAGAATATGGACCTCCCCTGACCTGTCTCTATTCGCGAAAGAATTAGCAGAAGTCAGATCAATTAGTGGATCTGGAAAAATCCCATGGCTCCAAGCTGTAAAAAACATTCTTATAGACATGGGCTTAGAACAGCTTTGGTTAGCTCCTTCAACCAATGTCTTCCCCTCCAAACAGGAGTTTAAAGCCTTGTATTGGGCTTCTGTCCGCCAAATTCGAGTCTCACTCTCTAGCAATACTAGTCTTACTGGCAGGTTCCTCACATTTAAGTTAGACATGTTCCGTGAGCCCTACTGGGATCTTATCACTAAGCAGTTGGACAAGAAACTGTACCACCAGTTCAGAGTGGGTGCTCTGCCTCTGAATACTTTTGTCTGCAAATGGTCTACGGGGGGTTCAATTTTCTGTATAGGCTGCCCAGACCAGATAGAATCAGAGGGCCATTTTCTTTTTGCTTGCCCCAGTTATTCGGTGCCGCGGAAGAAATGGCTAAAACCATTGTTCCAGCGTTTACCACTTAGAAAATCTGCTGATGCAATTTGGGTGCTAAAAACCAATACTTCCGAGGTCTTTGTAGTGAGCCTGGCTAAATAGCTGGGATGGGCTTGGCTCATAAGGCAAATAAATATGTTAAAGTTGCAAGAGCGTACCAATAGTGTTTCTTAAAGTGCTGTATCTTGCCTATTGCTTACATAATTGTTTTCCTACATCTGTATGTTTGGCATTTTAACTATGTAATGGTTTCCCATTTATTATGATCCAATGTGTATCATAAATTTTTATGTTCATCCAGGTTTCCTACCCTAGATGTTTAATACTTCTTCTTAATCTTTTCAAAACCAATTTATTGTAGGCTTTGGTTGTTTTGTTTGTTTTCTTTGGTTTACCTGTTCGATTAACATATACTTAGTCTTTGCACATGAATGTACTGTATTTTTTTCTTTGCACAAAGCTTTTTAACTTATTGCTCTTAAATGTATTACAATGTGTCTTTTATGATTTGCCAAAAATCGAAATAAAGACTTGAAACCTGACTGAGGGTGTGTGAGGGTGAGGGGGTGAGGGTAAGGGTGTGTGAGGGTGAGTGGGTGTGTGAGGGTGAGTGGGTGTGTGACGGGGTGTGAAGGTGTGTGAAGGTGGGTGAGGGGTGTGAGGGTGAGTGAGGGGGTGTGAAGGTGAGTGAGGGGGGAGAGGGTGTGAGGGTGACAGGGTGTGTCAGGGTGAGGGGGTGAGGGTAAGGGTGTGTGAGGGTGAGGGGGGTGAGGGTGAGTGAGGGTGAGAGGGTTGTGAGGGGGGTTGAGGGTGTGAGGGTGAGTGAGGGTGTGTGAGGATGAGTGGGTGAGGGGGTGAAATGGCCTTGGTACTGTGTGAAGCAACATCTAGGTCCCTTTGGCTGTATGCCTGTATGAAAAAAAATAACACCTCAAATGGCTGGGCTCCGCGGTTGCAATGGACTGTGCTTACGACTCAATTCAACAAGCACTGGCAAAGGCAGAAGCTAAACGGCTGAGAGAGGGGCCACATCCTGCACAACAGGGCACTGAGCTGTAAAGAGGTGCAGAATGAACTGTTGCACAGGGAAAAGGATCTTCATATAACCTCTCCCTATCACAACACCCAGTCGGAAAATAATGTCAAACTCATGCAGCCTTCCTTACATGACTATCGTACCAACGGATAAAAAAGTAAACAGCAAATGGCTGGACCAAAAGCACACTCTCTCTGTACTGTGTGGTAAAATGGCATCTCTGATGAATAACTACAGCTGTCTGTCCGCAAGACCTAAAAACATTAAAGTCACAATTCTGCAACACTGATTAAGAATTATATTTTCAGACTGCCATGTGATGCTAAAAAGAAAGAAAATGAACGTTGTTATCAGGTAATTCGTCCCAGTCATCGATTTCAAACAAATTAAATGCCTGTTTTGAAAAAGGTTCGTTTTGGAAAGCGCACACTCACTAGATTCCCCAGTGACGCATGAAAACGTCCTACGCATGTGTTCCCAGCCCCTCCCAAACTCCAGTTTTATATTAACGTCTGCATTAGTCCAGGGCAACACATATCCGTGACGTCCACCACACTGCCAAGTCACCCAACCGGAGGGCGAACTGGGCTGGGCGTCATGCTCTCTGCAAAGCAACTCACATGACACCAAACCCAAAAAAATAGCAACAAGAAAACAAACAGAAACAAGTCGGGCGGCACAACAGGGGCTGAAAAAAGGGGAGGCTGAAAAAATAAAGGGAGACACGGCCTGGCGGCCGTGAAACTGCAGGAAGAGAGAGGGGAGGTGCTGGCGGCTGGGGAGGGGGCGGAGAAATGCGAGCAAGGCTGTGTGCGGGGAGAGAGAGGGGAGGTGCTGGCGGCACCAAGCTGGCTGGGGAGGGGGAGGAGGCAGAGGTTTCCCCAAACATATTCCTTTTACATTGTTTCAGAGACTGGACGAATTCGTAACTGTGGTTTCAATTCGATGTTCCTGTTGCAGGCAGTCCTCAAGACGACAGAAATGACTTGATTTGGTGTAGGGTATACAACGTTTCTGACTGATGCTAAATCACTGGAGGGAAAGCATTCTGAAAGAAAATATGGATTCAAAGGAAACCTCTGCGACTGTATGGAATTATTAAGCTTGTAAAGCGCCAGGCTACATTGAAGTAGACACAACTCATGCCAAATAGTCAGAACTAACCCAAACAAGGAAGGCCTCTCTCTTAAGAATTTTAACAAAGCAAACGTCTGTGAGGACAGGGCAATCATCAAAAGGGTGGGAGCTCTCTAAATTGGGATGGGCAAACCTCTTTTCAAAACGGTAAAGGGTCCTTGAACAAATGCTAATTACATAGGGGTGGGACTTTTGCGTGTAAGGGGTTGACTTTCCAACAGAGATGGGATTCACTTCAAAGAAGGGCACTCCCCTAGAGGGCTCGATGTTCCCAGCCCTAGAATGGGCATTTAGTGTCCTACGGGGATCCCGCTTGTCTATGTCCGCGTTCTGCCCTATCAGAGTACATTTTTCAACCATCCAAGCAGCCGCCTGCCTTACTGAGCTGGTTTTCATCAGGGAGGAGGAAGATTTAAAATCAGGGTTCGCAAGAACACTGACCGGAAGCATTACACGAGACAAACCATTGCGGCCAGGGACTTAAAGTGGGCCCAGGATTGGGGGTGGGGGGAGGGAGAGAGAGGACATGCGAGTGCACGTTATTAGGATGGAGGGTGAGGAGGTAGTGTGAGACGCACGGGAGAACTAAGTACGCATGAGGATGAGATACATGGGCGTGGATGGAGGTAGACTAAGAATACAATCAATATGGAGGAATGGTGTGAGGTGAGGTTAGTTCACTGATCCGGGCTATGAAATGGAGCAAAGGGGACAAGTAATGGAACAACGGATAGAGGCAGAAAATAAAATGTTAAATTGCACACGAACATTTTAAACAGAGAAAGGAATGTAGCGGAGTACATGGTTAAGGAGTAGAAGGGAGAAAAGATGTGTAAGAGTGAACAAATCAGATGAAGTAAGGGAGAAAAAGATAATCTGTGGGACTGCATCTGCCAGGATGGATGGGAGAGTAGGAATGAAAGTTCAGTTGTCAAGGAAGTGCCATTATTTTTTTTCTGCAGGGAGAGAGAGGGGTGGTGCTGGCGGCTGGGGAGGGGGAGGAGAAATGCGAGCAAGGCTGTGTGCGGGGAGAGAGAGGGGAGGTGCTGGCGGCACCAAGCTGGCTGGGGAGGGGGAGGAGAAATGCGAGCAAGGCTGTGTGCGGGGAGAGAGAGGGGAGGTGCTGGCGGCACCAAGCTGGGGAACAGATGGCGAAGACTGGCGATTTGATGCTGTGCACGCGCATTTTAACTCATTGCGCTTGCGCATTGAGCTAAAAGCGCACATGCACTGCATCAAATCGCCAGTCTAGCTAAACTCTGTTTAAGCCCCTATAGTCTCGCTCCGCTCAATGCGCATTGACAGGCGAGACCTAAAAATAGGGTCAAGAAAATGACCACCACTATGGGTGGGGCCCTTATTATGTAGAATAAGATTCATGGATCGAGGTCAGCAATAAGATTGCTGCCTACGCTATTTTTAGGGTCCTCCAAGTGGACATTCAGATCCCCAACAACCAAGAAGTTGCTGGAGGATGTTAAAACCGAAGCTATATAATCCGAGAATTGTACCAGCCAGGCATTAGCTGGGCCAGGAGGACGATACACTAAAAGACCAGTGAGGGTGACCTTAGGATGAAGAGCAAGCTTGAAACACGCTGCCTCACAATTGCATAAGGTGACCGGATCGAGTTGGCATAGATATGCGTTCTTAAATATAATTGCAATGCCACCCCCGGTTTTCTTGGGTCGGTCACTTTTAGCAATGGCGTAGCCAACGGGTAAAGCTTCCGCGATGTCTGGACCGGAGCTCTCGTGGAGCCATGTTTCAGTGATGAATAACGCATAAGGGGATTCATCAGTGAGAAGATCAAAAATCTCACGTTTATGCTTATGCAGGGAGCGACAATTCAAGCTGAGAAAGGTATAACTAGGGTAAAAAGGAGTAATAGTCCGCTGAACAAAACAGTTACATAACTGTGGGACATCCAAAGAGAAAGTGCAATGGGGGCAAAATTGTGGGAACTGATCAAGCATGTCAAAGGTAACAGCTGCATGGATAGGTATGGGTCTCAAAGCATGCAATTGATCAGCTCCATAGATGAGCCTAGGTGACGTAAATTGGTCAGGGGTCGTGGCCCCTGGGCCCGTATGGGTGCAGACGGGCGCGCTATCGGCCCGACCCGCTGCGCGGATGGGAGGTGCCAGACATTTAAACAGGAAGAGGGTGGGGGGGTCGAAAGAGCTAGACCGCCAACCCTGCGCCTCCCTGCAAGATGGCGGCTCACCCCCGGATCAACCCGCGACAGCGCCTAATCGGCTGCGCGGGGTGATACACAGTGCAATGAAGGTAGCCGAGTGCAAAATGAGCAAGTGAGCAGAGAACAAGGTAAAAACAGATTAAAACAAATTTTTAAAACCAAAGTTGAGATGTGCTGCCTAACTTTCCCGGCTTTCCGCCTCAGGAAAGTGAAAGTGCTAATGCCAATCAGCGCGCGGCAGGAACAGCGCGATTTAAATACCTGAGAGGGTGGGAGGGTCGAAAGAACTAGACCGCCAACACTGCGCCTCCCTGCAAGATGGCGGCTCACCCCCGGATCAACCTGCGACAGCGCCTAATCGGCTGCGCGGGGTGATACACAGTGCAATGAAGGTAGCCGAATGCAAAATGAGCAAGTGAGCAGAGAACAAGGTAAAAACAGATTAAAACAAATTTTTAAAACCAAAGTTGAGATGTGCTGCCTAACTTTCCCGGAAGTATATTCCTCTAAGACAGAGGTACTCATAGTACGGCCCGCGGGCCGGTGGCGGCCTGGCAAGCCTTACCTGGCGGCCCGCGGACCTTGCACACATCATACCAGTGTTCATTTTTTTTCCAAAAGAGTGTCTGCAAACTGAGTTACAGCAGCGCGACTCCTAGACTCTGCTGCTCTGTGGGGGCCGGCCGGGGGATTCCTGCCATAGTTGGAGTAGAGCTGCAGGGGCGCTAAGAGGTGAACAACACAGCCTCATTAACATGCTAATGGTCTTTTAAAGACCTGTTAATGTGCTCAGTGCGGCTATGTGTGTGTGCTCCGAAGCTGTCTCAGCCCAGGCTGACACAGAGGCAGGGTGAGATGACAGAGGGAGAGGGAGGGAGAGGGAAAGAAAAGGAGACTAAGTGAGAAAGGGAAAGGGAGAACGGGTGAGGGAGTAAGAGAGGGAAGGAGGGAAAGGGAGGATGGAAGCAGGGCTCAAGTCGAGGTACCACGCGGGTGGACAGCGTCCCCCTACTTATTTTACCGGGAGCTCGATAACTGGAGCAAATGGAGCAGCACATTCACTATTTGGCCTCTCTGGGGTGAGATTGGAGCTCATTCAGAACGCTGCTCACACGCTGGCTTCTCTGATGCAATCGCATCTAAGGGGTGAGCGAGAGGAGGGAATGAATCTGATGGTGCAAGCCACCTTTCGTGACATCACTTCCTGTTGTGACGTCAGCGTCCCCTCTCTTCTTTTTTAGGTTTCGACCTGGCGAAAGGAGCACGAAGTGCTCCTCCCAGGCCGAAAACTTTTGTAAACAGTATGGATGTTCGGCACCGCCTCTGTTTGCCATTGGCTAGCTCCATAAATGGACGCTAGCCATTGGCAAACAGAGGCGTCCGTCAAATCCTGAGGCGACTGGTGGGCGTTCCGGCAATGTTTTTCCCTCTCCACCCTTTTCGCATCGTCATTGGGCGGTGGGCGGAGTTTCGTTTTTTTTTTTTTGCTGTTTGTTTTCCTCATTTCATGCCGACCACGGCCGCCGGAGAGAAGTCCAGGTGAGTGCGTTCCTTACCCCCCCTCCCGCTGTCCGTGTCTCCCCCCCCCCCCGCTGTCCGTTCGCTTTCCCGCCCCCCCCCCGCTGTCCGTGCCTGTGGTGTGATTGCACCGCAATACGAGGTGCTTGTTTTTAGATAGTGAACAAAAGGTCACCGTTTGAGTGAGGAATTACATTACTGAGTCGCTTACGGTAAAATATCGGCCTGTGCTGTTTCTAAGCAACTTTTCATCATCGTCTTGGCAAGCGAGAAAGAAATGGCGTCCATATCTGAAAGTACCATGAATGACCCCCACGACCCCCTCCTCACCTGGCAAAGGCCGCTCGTGACAGGGTTAAGCGTTCCTTTCCACAGTCTTGTATCTAGTCCAGGCGGCTCCGGGCTCGTTGCTTTAGGCAGAGTGTTATCATGTTTATTCTGCCCATTTGTGCCAATGCTGATACGGCAAAATCCCGCGGTATGCGGCTGCAACAGGCAGGCCTGGCACGTCGACACCTTCATGAGGCACGAGTGCTCATTCGTGGGTGAGGGGAATACAACTAGGCGTCGCTGCCGAACCAGACACTGAGCATATTAATCATCGTGAAGTAATGTGGACTGATTCCACAGGAAACCATCCGGAAGAACTGTCGAGACATAATAAATGCGGGACCCAAAGATTATTTCGATACGTGACAACAAGACTATAATGCTTATTATTGGTGTTTTCATACGTAGTGTGTGCCACGGTTAAAGCCAATGTTATTAATAATAACCTATGAGGCTACCCAGGCGGCCCACAGGATGTGAAACTGTGCTAACTCCTTCTAACTACCCTACCCGGCAAAACTAGACTGAGTGCAGGGTAGAATGAGGGTGCGCCTGCCTCGGGCATAACAATGGGCTGTGTTGCTCCGGTTGGAAAAGATACGAATTCGCACGTCCTGGTTACTCTTGCATCATTACTCTGTGTGACATGAATTGAGAGATAAGCTAGGAACAGTCAGTTATGAAGAAAATAATCAAAAGCTTTGGGGAATAACAGTAAAGACGAGTTAAAACATGCACACAAACATGCACAAGCATTCCTCCATGAAACATTCAAACTCAACAGTGATGAGAGACCGCTCCAAGGACAGGCATCCAAATACACCGATACATATTAATCACAATCTCACAGATCCTGCATAACAAGTAATACATATACACATCTTTACACATAATGGGGTGCTCACATGTCGCTGCCCTGTGGGTAGGGAAATAGTGAAAAGCAGAGTGGCAGCTGCTCCGTCTTACATGCTAAAGTCCCCACGCAGCCTCCTTTACAAAGGGGGACCGGGATCTCCTGCAGGTGGTGCAGTGAGTGAATTCACCTACCTGCAGGGGGATGTCTAAGAGGTGTCCATGAATAAGAACTCCCCCCCCTTCAAAGGGCACCTGCAGGTGGTACTCAGAGAGATGTGCCTCACAGTGTGCCCCCTGATGGCCTCTTTGCTTCTGCGCCTACGTTCATCCATAATATGGTGTGGGTGAATAGGGAACGCTTTTCTCTCTTTTGCCTGTGGCCAAGCCCCTTTGCAAATAAGGGAATTCTCCCTTAAGATCAAAATGTGTGCTGGTGCGATCTGTAACCCCTTCTGTAATACCAAAGGGCCTCTAGGGAGCAGAAAGGAGGAGTCCACGCTCGTTGTGGTTGAGGGGACTTTAATTATTATGATCCCAGATACACACACATTGGTGGATTTGCACTGATTTCTAAGGAGTATTGCTTGAAATATGGTGAATTCCAAAATTGCAAACATCTTAGATGGAAGCTTACGCTAAACAGATTTACTCACTTGTTTGTTCATTTGTGCATACACACACAAATGTATGCACAGGCACACCCGCCCCCCCCCCTATTAGCAGCCCACCTCAAAAAGCATGCATGAATATTAATGTACAAAACATGCATAAGGACAAATCCAATGCAATTACCTTATTTTTTGTCAGAACACTTTTAGGAATCTGTTGTGGAAATGTTTAATGTATTAGATTTATACTTGTCATGCCCTGTGTTTGTGTGTATGAAGCCTTTAGCTGTCATCGGCAGACTCCTTACAAGTATTATGTAATCTGGGGGGTGTGACTGGTGTCGTTAATTAAGTTTGTGACACAGTGCATTCTCTGGGCCCCACTATTCACCCATATGGTCAACGTTAGTGACTGTACCACCTTCCCGAAGACTTGGACAGAGTCCATCATTGTCCCAATATTCAAGAAGGGAAATCACCAAGATCCTGGTTGTTATAGACCAATTTCCCTTCTTGACTCCATGGTGAAGGTGGCAGGTCGAGTTGTCCTGCAGCGACTACAGGACTGGGCAATAGAAAATAATGTTCTGTCCGATCTCCAGTACGGGTTTCGGGAGGGTTTGGGAACCCTGGAACAGAGTCTAAACCTGGCAATGATCGTTGGGAAATACACAGGAGCCAAAAAAGGGAGACTATACTTAGTCTTCGTCGATTTGACCGCAGCATTTGACTCTGTAATCCATGCAAAGTTATGGGGGACTCTTGCCGACCTTGGTGTGGATCCTAATATTATTGCCTTCCTGCTCCATTTTTATGAGGGAGCTTCAGCCAGTGTAAGATACGGGGTGGCCGGCCAGTGCACAGCAGGATTTCCTGTTAGAAGAGGGGTCAGGCAGGACTGCGTCCTGGCCCCCTTTCTTTTTAATTTATACATCAATGGTCTGGCTGAGACACTCCTTAAGAGTGGGCATGATTTTCCCCAAGTAGGTTGGAGACCTATACCGGCTCTCCTCTACGCAGATGATGCCATTTTACTGGCATGCACAGGTAATGGGTTAAAAGGGTCCTGACCAGTTTTAACACCTTTATGCTTGACTTGGGCCTAAAGATTAATCTTTCAAAAACTTTTACAATGAACTGTGCTACTGGAACCCGGAGCATTACGGGTGAAGTATAATATCTGCCCAGGATCATACCATTTGGTCAAACAAGAGGAGGCACTATTAATCCCCAAATGTTCCAGTGCTGGTGATGGACAGGACCTGTAGCCGACATGTCCTACGTGAGTGTAAGAGAATAAAGCTGTAGTTGGCTGACAACCGCTTAGAGTTATGGTATTAGTATGGGCGAGAGGGCTATATATTAATTGATATTACTAAATAATGCCCCGGCTAACTGTAGGGAGCCCTTCTTAGCTTAGCTAGATATATACAGTAGTGCGCTGGTTGGGTTGTTCCATACCTGTGGGCTATAAACTGTATATTCTACTTGAAGGTGCAGTTATCTTTACGGGTTCAATGAGGGGTGTGGAATGATGTAGTTATCTAGGGAATAGCCATATTTGAAACTGCCTTCTGAAGTTTATATGCTCCAGAATGCTTCGAATCTTGACTGGTAGTGAGTTCCAGAGCTTAGTGGTTTGTACCGAGAAAGCAGTGCCTCCTACAGGTAATTTATGGTAAGGCGGTGTGATAACTGGTGGAAGCCTGGACCGCAGTGTCCTGTTTTTGTTTGCATTGCCTGATTGTAACTTTTTTTTTAATTGCTTGTATTTAACTTTAAGGTGAGTAATGGTAGCACCTGTTATTTAGAGTGCTTAGAAGCAGAACTATGATGTGAGGCCCTATATAAAGTAAATATTACTTCTTTGGGTCTGTCATGACTTCCCCTGCACCTGTACTCGAGCGGCTTTGTTGTGTTACTGCATATGAACGCGCCTTGAAGCTGTCTCACAGGTGACACCTGGTATTTGTAAAAACCCTATTCAAAGGCTATACAAAGAGAACGTGATCTCCATGTAGCAATAGAGCATTGCACTGGGTGCAATTGTGTTACGGCATACAGATGCACTGAGCTACTGTCACAGAGCTGGTGCCTGGGATATATAAAGTTGCGGTATATGTTTATAAAGTGGTTGCAGCGAATGCATAGGGCACACCCCTGTGTCTTATGAACTTAATACATTGCTCCTCGCAGCTCAGTTTATGTAACAGGGTCCAGTTTTTTAATTCTATCTGTGTATGTGTGTGGCTCTGGATATATATGTGTAGCTCAAAGTGTGTATGTGTGTGTGGCTCTGGGATGGTGTGTGTGTGTGGCTCTGGGGTGGTGTGTGTGTGTGGCTCTGGGGTGGTGTGTGTGTGTGGCTCTGGGGGGAGGTGTGTGTAGCTCTGGGAGGAGTGTGTGGCTCTGGGGGGGTGTGTGTGGCTCTAAGTGTGCATGTGTGACTAGGGAGTGCAGAGTGACTAGGGAGTGCAGAGTGACTAGGGAGTGAAGAGTGACTAGGGAGTGCAGAGTGACTAGAGAGTGCAGAGTGACTAGGGAGTGCAGAGTGACTAGGGAGTGCAGAGTGCTAGAGAGTGCAGAGTACTAGGGAGTGCAGAGTGCTAGGGAGCGACTAAGGAGTGCTAGGAAAAGACTAGAGAGTGCTAGGGAGTGCACAATGCTAAGAGGTGCAGAGTGACTAGGGAAGCTAGGGAGTGCTAGGGAGTGCACAGTGCTAGGGAGTGTAGAGTAACTAGGGAGTGCTATGGAGTTCTAGAGACTGCAGAGATTAAGCTAATAACAATGTAAGTGACAATGCCATTTATTTATCTGTTTTCAAAACCAACACATAAATAAAAATGTTGTCATTAACAATGCCAATAGCTCAAACTTTTCCAAAGGCGAAACCATTGCATTGAAAATGCTTGTTTAGGACTTGTGCCCTGGGTGGAAGGGAAAGGGAGGGTAAGGGAGGGAAAGGGACTGACAGTGAGGGAGTGAAAGGGAGATCGGGTGAGGGAGTGAGAGAGGGAAAGGGTAGGAGGGGGAGGGAGGAAGGGAAAGGGAGGGGGAGGGAGGGAGGGAAAGGGACTGACAGTGAGGGGGGAAAGGGAGATTGGGTGAGGGAGTGAGAAAGGGAAAGGGTAGGAGGGAAAGGGAGGGAGGAAGGGAAAGGGAGGGGGAGGGAAAGGGAGTGACAGTGAGGGAGTGAGGGAAAGGGAGACCGAGTGAGGAGGTAAAGGGATACGGAGTGAGGGAGGGAAAGGGAGATCGGGTGAGGGAGGGAGAGAGGGAAAGGGTAGGAGGGAAAGGGAGGGAGGAAGGGAAAGGGAGGGGGAGGGAGGGAAAGGGGGTGACAGTGAGGGAGTGAGGGAGGGAAAGGGAGACCGGGTGAGGGAGGAAAAGGGAGACAGAGCAAGGGAGGGAAAGGGAGACAGAGCAAGGGAGGGAAAGGGAGACAGAGTGAGGGAGTGAGGGAGGGAAAGGGAGACAGAGTGAGGGAGGGAAAGGGAGACAGAGTGAGGGAGGGAAAGGGAGACAGAGTGAGGGAGGGAAAGGGAGACAGAGTGAGGGAGGAAAAGGGAGACAGAGTGAGGGAGGTAAAGGGAGACAGAGTGAGGGAGGGAAAGGGAGACAGAGCGAGGGAGGGAAAGGGAGACAGAGTGAGGGAGTGAGGGAGGGAAAGTGAGACAGAGTGAGGGAGGGAAAGGGAGACAGAGTGAGGGAGTGAGGGAGGGAAAGGGAGACAGAGTGAGGGAGGGAAAGGGAGACAGAGTGAGGGAGCGAGGGAGGGAAAGGGAGACAGAGCGAGGGAGGGAAAGGGAGACAGAGTGAGGGAGTGAGAGAGGGAAATGGATGCAGGGAAAGAGAGGGAGGGTAAGGGATGGAGGGAAAGGGAGGGAGAGAAAGGGAGTGACAGAGTGAGGAAGTGAGGGAGGGAAAGGGAGACAGAGTGAGTGATGGAAAGGGAGACAGAGTGAGTGAGGGAAAGGGAGAGAGTGAGGGAGTGAGAGAGGGAAAGGGAGGGAGAGGAAGGAAGGGAGGGAAAGGGAGTGACAGAGTGAGGGAGTGAGAGAGGGAAAGGGAGGGAGGAAAAGGAAGGGAGGGAAAGGGAGTGACAGGGAGTGACAGAGTGAGGGAGTGAGAGAGGGCAAGGGAGACAGAGTGAGGGAGTGAGAGAGGGAAAGGGAGACAGAGGGAGGGAGACAGAGAGAGAAAGAGAGAGAGAGATGTGTGTATGCCGGGTCTGGTGGCTCAGTGGATGAAGGTGTCCGCTGCAGGGACCAGTGATCAACCTCATGGTCAGTTTTTTTTGTTGCTCTAGCCCCGCCCCCTCCCCCACTGACCCCGCCCCCACTGCTGCGGCCCTGTGACACAAACCACAGTGTATATTTGGCCCCCGAGAGAAAGTTTGTGAGTACCCATGCTCTAAGACCAGTCACCCCCCCCTCTGGCTGGCACCTGGTGGAGTGGGAGGAATTACCCTGCACCAAACCACATGTGCCCTCTGTACGCTAAAACATACCTAGTCGAGTTACCCGTTGGCCCCATGATTCTGGCCTGGACGAATAGCCTATCATGGCACAGGGTTAAAACATTTAAGCTGTAAACTTTTCCTGGCATAGCGTGCCACAGCGTTCAGGCTCTTCGTCCTGTATCTACCACATGGTTTTCTTGGAAATCCCCTCCGAGAATAGCAAGGGGTGGAGGGCGGGAAAAAACAGATATCTCAGGTTTAGAATTATTCTGTTGTGCCACCCTGTGGCCTAATGATTCAGACCTGAACAGTGTCTCTGTCTTGGTCATTGGGTTAAAACATGATGCTGAATGTTTTGCAATTCGTGCCGCATGGTTCACTCTCCTGTCACAGCATCCATATATTTAAAACCACCCATAACCTTGCACCTACAGCAAGATGGGGCCCTTGCGGGGGTTGCAAGCTGAATGACTTAAAACGTATCCCATACCTCACTGAAGGGCAAACGGGAGTACTGTTTACCTGAGCTAGGTCAGCTGACAATGGGTGCATCTATTTCATTTGAGCTTGCCAACCTACCAATGCAAAACATTACCCATGCCCCCATATTCACTGTCTTCACCAAGGCTGAAATATGCCAGGGTGGAGTGTAAATAAACCTTGAGGTAGGCTAGAGAAACGTCTGCCCTTTTGAAAGCCCAGAAAACTAGATATCCTGGTCTTTGTGAGGCATTACAAGTACAGAACTGTTATGTACAGTAAGGCGAATACCAACTGTGCTACAGTCTTCCCAGAGTTTATAAAGGTATCAGGATTAGAACCCCAAAGCAGCACGAATGTTGCTGCTGGCCAAATTTTGTAGCTTTGCCTATGGGTCAAAAATGTAATCCACCCTGGGGATATTCCTGCACAGCAGGTGGAGGGTATTCAAGAACTGGCTGATATAAACAACTCTACAAGTTAAACTTAGTAACGGTTAAAACTCCCCTCAATGCCCTTCCAGAGAGGATACATACACATGGCATGCTAGTATCTTATGCTTGAATTATTTGCAAGTTGTAAATATGTAACCAACCACGGGTATATGTGTTAAAATATTGTGCTGACTATCATTCATAATTTTATTAGAGCTTTTGAGCTTGTTGCTTAGATGTAACCCCTGTACTCTGAAGTCTATGTAA
Source organism: Lissotriton helveticus (assembly GCF_964261635.1). NCBI lineage: Eukaryota > Metazoa > Chordata > Amphibia > Caudata > Salamandridae > Lissotriton > Lissotriton helveticus. The sequence goes on from NW_027611736.1 coordinate 1,594,334, forward strand.
CATACCTAGTCCTTTTTGAAAAGCGCACTGACACCTTCGGGTAAAGTACTTTGCGCCCTATAAAATCGCATTAAATAACCAATGTCTAAATGTCACCCCCTTGACAAACCCTGCAGTAAGTGGTGACCATAGTCAGTGGTTGCTCCACGCCCAAGCAGGCGAAAAGAGCCAGCCGTCCAGGAAAGAGGCCACCACAGGAGCCGCGCTCACATCTAACTCCATGACCGACAGGACACAACATGCCACCGCGAAGGCGGCATCTCAGCCCCTACATGCAGCCCCCTTTAAAACATGTCACTGCAGCCCTGTTCTGCTGCATTGTGGGCGAGGGAAAGCTGCAGGAAGCGCCCAGAAGGGGCGGCGAGGAGCTGCTGCGGACTGAAGGGGTTTGTGGCCGGACACGCAGGCAGCAACAGAGTTTATTGTGGTTTTGTGAGAACGCTCATGTTGTGATAGAGGGGAAAGGTAATGAGTCACCACGAACTCAGGTGAAACAAAACACAAAACGTGAAGGGAAGGAGCTGCAACCCATACAGACTATAGCAAACATAGGAAGTAGCGCGCTGACAGCAGGGCGCACGGTAAGTGTGTTTAATGTACAACCAAATATACTGCAATGTAGAGAATGGAGAGGATTGATAGCAATGCAAAGACGAGTGGAATGAGCTTCCCTGAGCCGGGCACAGCAGAGCCCGCGCCGGGTCCGGAGTCAGAGCAGTGAATCCGGGCGGGGGGGGGGTGATGGAGCGGGATAGAAAACAGAATTTGTTTAAACCCATGAAGTCACACTTCCATAAATAAATTAATAATGCTAACAATTTGTGCTGTGTGTATAATAATTCAATCTAGTTTAAAGATACATTACATTACAGAACACGCGGGAAACTAACATATGTGCTCATAAATGTGCATTATGTTGCATTCTCATGTATGTGGAAAATAATAAATTAATCTTGTCTATTGTCATGTCATAACTAATAGCAGCTGTTTTTAAATAATGGCATGTGCTTATTTTGCTTCCCTTGTCTATGTGGTGTCACTATATTCTTTATAGGTGCATAAAGAATCCTGCTGGATTCATGATATAAAATGCTGCTTTATTTGTGCTTTACTGCTAGGTAATTTAGACTAATGGGTTAATTATTAGCAATGATGGGAGGCAACAGAACAAACTGTATTTCTTTCATTAATTATTCTTTGTGTTTGTTTATATAATAGTTTTACAAGTGAAGCTTAGAGATGACTGCAGGAAAATAGTACCCTTTTAAAAGTGGCGCAGAGAAGGTGGCGCAGGAAAATTGACGCTCTTTGAAAAGAGGCCTAATGATGAAAATGGCTCAAGTGAAAATAATTCCAAGAAGGATGGAAAAGGCCTCTGAGCTTTTATTTTGAAAGGTTTTGGATTGAACTGCTAAAAAGATGACTTTTTGGAGAAATTTGCTAACGTTTGCTAACGTGCCACGGGAGTTCAGAGCTGACTAGCTCAAGGTTAAAAGGAAGCTGTTGCTACAAAATGTAGCAGCCTAAGGAAGAGCTGCCAAGACTTCTAAATGAACAATGGACTAGTGAAATTGCCCGGGCATGTAAGAAGGAGGTGTCACAGTTTACTGTGGTACGAGGTGGCTCAGCCAATGGAGAACTAGAATTCGTCTGCTGGAATGTGAAAAATAGTTAGCTCAGCTCAATTTAGAGTATAAGAATAGGTTCAGAGAACACATAGTTGGCTTACGCTCGAGAATTCTGGAGGACGATGTTATGCTGATGGACTTTACACGTGAGGACAGGAGTTTTTATTAATTACTTTATTACTAGGTGATGAGGGTAGAGACAGAGATATAGTTAGGATTTTGGAAAATGCTTAATTTTACTTATTCCTGCTAATGAATAATAATTCTTGATTTATGCTCTTTTTATTAATACTGAATAAATCTTTCTTTATGACATTTTCTAATGCTTGTTTAATAAAATACCAAAACCTAAGTTTTTCTAGATGTGTTAAAATAAACTTTCTAAAATGACAAGCTGGTCTTGATTATTGCAGATGGTTTAAACAACTATATTTAGATCTTATCGCCTCATGATTCAAGCGCTCTATTGTTGTTATGGGCCTAGTGTTGTAATGTAAGTTTTGTGGTAGTAAATAGTGTCATTTGTGCAATATTTTGGTGAGAGCGCTGGATCAATTTCTGGTAGCCATCGGACGGTTTATATATGTTGTTTTTGACATACATGTTACATGCATGATACATATATGTTGGTAAATTCATAGGATTAAGTTTTAACACATGTTGAGTTTGTTTAATTTTGTGCTATGTGTGTACCGGTACAAAAACTGTGTGATGAGAAAGTAGTCATGCAGAATATCTGATCTGTTTCTGTGATATCGCCGAGTATCACTGTTGGTATCGCCGTGTACCAGAAGTATTGTCGCCGTGCAATACAGTGTTGTCGCCGTGCAACACAGTTTTAGGGCTAGGTGTGAATCTTGTATAGTGAGGGTTTTCTAAGAAATTAGAGCAGCATGAGAATAGGGACAAAGCGCCTTCCATAAAACTCACTGTGATAAGAGTTTTAGTTATATTCAAGCTTGAGTGAAGGGCAGGGTAATGTTGGTGCATGATTATCTATAAACAGGTTAGAGTCCTGTACGGGTACATGTTTTATATCTATAAACAGGTGAGAGCCCTGTACGGATAACGGTGTTATTTTGCTAACGGTGCATGATTTCTATAAACAGGTGAGAGTCCTGTACGGATTTCATGTGTGACTGAAGTTAGGGAATTTTCAGTGTGAAAGTGCGTGATTGTTTTGTAAGGTATGTTCAAGTGGAACTCTTAGAACTTTCACTTCGCGGTGGGTTCAGAGGAAAATGAGTTCATATTTTTACGTGTTAGAAGGGTAGGGTAAGAGTTGCTCTACTGGCAAATGTAAATTATCCTTAGTGTGAATAGCGCCGACTATTCCGAAGTGTGGATACTTGAATGTATGTAAACTATCCTAATTAGAGAAGCAGACAGATGTGTTTCGTTTTATGTATTCACTAAAATGTACCAAAAGTAATTCTAAGGTACTTAGGAAAGTTCAGGATAAAGTCTGTACCATTCTAAGACTTTTTATGATATTGTGCAGTGTTTAAATACATTTAAAAGCTCTGCACGCTAATAAAATACAATTCAAAAGTGTTCAGCATAGTTGAAAAGTATAAAAAGGTGAACTGTGCTATTTTAAAACATACAGGAGCATTTAGAATGTTCTATGTTAATTAGGCTATAATTAAGGTATTCCACGTTGTTAAACATTTTTAAGCAAGTAAAAAAAAAAACGATTAGTATTCATTTTATAAACATTCCCCGTTTTAAATACAGTAATAAATTGTTCTCCCTAGTTTAAAACGATTAAAATGTGCCCTGATCGAAAATTGTAAGGGAGGGGCTGGTTTTGCGAGTGAGAGCGTGTGGGGAGAGACTGCAGCTGCAGCTGCTGCATACGTCATCGCCCTGCCGCGCTCTGGTTGGTAGAACTGTCTGGAGTGTCATCTTAGAGTAGCTCTCTGATTGGCTAAAGCTGTCTAGTTATATAAAATTATTGCCGTTAAAAATTTATTCTTTATTATTGTAATAACTAAACTGCTGATATATTTAGAGTCAGCCAGCTGATGAAGTAATGATGACTCGTGTGCATTTACTATGCTTACCGAGTGAATCATAATAAACAACATTTACTGCTTTTAAATTACTTTCCTATCGAGTTGATTTAATTTGTCTGTCATTGATGATATATGACAGGCGTTGTGAGTTCTTGTATAGGAGAGATTGAAAACGAAGGAGCCGCCTTTCTATTGGCTCAGGCCCCGACTCATCATAGAATAGCTGTGCACCCATTGGCTGGTGACGCGCAGCGTCATAAGGGAGCCGCGACCGGATTGGTTGAGGCTCGAGTGTGGGCTTTGTAATTATTGCCTGCCGAGAACATATTTGTATGGGCCAATTCCTATAAGGATCACACACCTGAGTAAAGAGATAGGTGTCCACTTTAATTATCCCTGTTGTAGTTGTGGGATCGTTTTAGAGGAAATGCTATAAAAAATTATACACACACAAAATTAAAATAAATGAAAAGTAAATGCGCGCTGTGTTTATAGAAAAGGACTGAGCGCGAGTACGAGGGAGAGCTGCCAGCTGCAGCGGCTGCTTGCGTCAGCCGCCGCGCTGCCATTGGCTAGAACGCCGTCGCGTCATAGGCAAACCCGCGCTGTGATTGGGCGAGGCTCCGTGAGCTGTGCTCTGATTGGGTAAGGATCGTGACTGTGTTTTCATTAAGTAAAGCCTGCCTTTGTGTGGTAATAGCGCGTGAGGGAAATGCGCTTCTAATTGTGGGGGTCCATATCTTATTAGGCCGTGTTATTGAGGACCAGCGCACTGATTATAGCTAAGTGCTGCAGGAGCTGTGCCCTGATTGGTTGGTGACGCGTAGCGTCATAGCAGGGTCGCATCCTGATTGGTTGAAGGGCCGTGGCATCACGGCAGAGCTGCGCTGTGATTCGTTGTGGCTCGCCTACTGAATTACTTATAATTGTCCCCGTTTAGTTTTAGTTTCTCGCTACAACTGTGCTCATTACAGTTGACGCGTTTAGAGATAGCTGGTTATTCACTGTGTTGAGGACTTGTTAGCAGAGGAGGGGCTGTTTGGAGCGTGAGAGCTCAAGAGAAGAGAGACTTTAGCAGCGACACACGCTGTGATTGGCCGAGCGTTTCAGCTGCTGTGCTGTGATTGGCCGATGTGCCACAGCACTGTAATTGGTTATAGTGGCGTAAACAGTGCTATGGTTGGCTAAAATATCGCCAACAGCGCTGTAGTTGGCCGAGGTGGGTTGCCACTTTGAAAAATTTACGAGTGTATTTGTAAGTGTCTTAGGATATAAATAAAGAGTTGATATTGAGCGCTTTTAAGCGCAAGGAGAGAAAAGAGACTGTAGTGGCAGTGTGTGTCACAGTGAAGGCGGACTGTGATTAGCTGAGCGTCATAATAGCCCCAAGTATAGCCCCAAGTGCTTTTAAAAAATTTTTGGTACTAGTGCCTAGAGCTTTTAGTAATTAAATAAGCTGCTACTGCAAATACAGCTACAGCAGTAACAATAATGGCAACAATAGCTTATTAGAATAGGATCCACAGCATTGGGCTGATGTGTGTTATAATAGTTAGCAAGCATTTTATCTCAAACAAAATTTGGTGAATTATGAATTTCAAGTCAAATTTAATTATTAGTTTAAATAAATTAATAAGAAGGGGTAAAGGTTATTTACAAGCAAAACATTTTTATGTAAATTAAGGCAAAATAGATTAGATTTTCTTTTTTCACAGGTGTTCTCGCAGAAAAGTGTGTAAGTGAAAAATAAGTACATTTTAAAACACATGTGATTATATGTTAGTATTATTATAAATAAAAATTTTGCGTTGCTACTGTTTTTGCAAATTCATATTTTTCTTTACAGGTAAATTAAATTAGTGATACAGGTAAATTAGGAGTTATATTAAATTGTTCAGGTTATAAAGTTTTACTTCACCTGACCTTGTTAAATTAATTAATAAATTGATCAGCAAGCGCTGCAAGGCAAATTTAAAGAGTATATTTACCAAATTAATTAAAGAAAATGTCTTCCTTATATAAGAAAATGAAAAAGGTTGTTGCCAAATGCGAGAATAAATTAAAGATTCCAAAATTAGCGAAAATAAATAATAAAGGTGTCAGAGTAGAAAATAGAGATCAGTGTACAATTGATGTTGTAAATATGGATCAGAACAGGAATACAAGCAGACTCCTAGTACAGATTAATGCAACGCCAAAAGTGTCAGATCAGATTGATAAAGTGCCAGCTCTGACTTCTACTAAAAACGATGCGACAGAAAAGCATGATGAAATGTTTAGTACATCTGGAATTAATATTCCTGATCATATAAATTCATCAAATGATTTAAAGGAGTCCATGAAAATTATGGAAACAGAGATAGTCCATGTGCTGGGAAAAGATGAAATTAATTCCGCAATTTTAAAGGTCCCATTAACTGAAAAGGTTTATTCTATTGTACTTGAAATTGAATTAGTAGGGATTACAACCGAGCAAGAAACAGAGATGACTTCAGTTCTAGTAAGTGAGAAGTCTGATACTGATCTGATTAAATTGATACAGTCTGAAGAGTCAAAATTATGTTCAAAGGAAAAGGAGATTGAGATAAATGAGCTAAATAAAGAGCTACAAATACAGCGACAGGTAATGATTCAAGAGATTGACACGGCTTCACTGCCATTACAAATCTTTGTTAATGAACAGACAGACAAAACAGATACAGGATTAATTAATGAACAAGAAAACAGTCTAAAAAGAATAGATGCACTTCCAGAATATTGGAATAAAATTGATGTTCTTTTAAGTGAAGACATCAAAGTAAAGGATGCAATTGATCAACAGATTGAAACATTGACTTCTGCAGGTTCACTTAACAGAAATGCAAATTTAATTAAAAGATTGATTGATGATATTCAATTGGCAGAAAGGTTTGCTGTCGTGATATGTACAGTATACAAAATGAATGATGAACATGCTTTGAGTTCACTAATACTAACAAAAGTAGTTGAAACATGGCAGGTAGTCAAAGACTTACTAGATGATGGAACTCATGAGGAGAATAACACATGGTTGAGAACAGATTTTAGACAGCAAGATGAGAATAAGATTTGGATATACAGAAATGACAGAGTAGTTTTGCTAAATAGCATGATTACTGACATGGACAGAATGTACCATAGATTTGTAGAATTTCTTTACCAGAGGTGTTTGACTTATCAGCAAGTGAACACAATTAAGAGAATAGTTGTGGGAATGGGAACAGAATTACAGGAGAGTGGTTCATTGACCAGATTACAAATGGATTTCATTGAGATGACACTGCATGACAAATTGTGCTACATTTTTGTGATTTTCTGTTTGTTTTCAAAATGGGTTAAAACATTTCAGATGCGACATGATGATGAAATTACTGCTGAAAAATTATCAGATGGCAAAAGACATATTGAAAACAGATTGCTCCATTGTACAGATAGAATAGAAATTTCAGGTGTTGAGGAGCATGAGAATATTACTATAAAAGACAGAGATGCAAAAATGTGCCTAGCTGCAGGTACAAAGTGGACAGATATCCTTCCACTTGTTTTGATGTTTCTGAGAAATACTACTGATAAAAAGAAGGATTTAAGTCCACGTGATATTATGATGGACAAGGTCATGAGACAAACTTTCATACCAGAGAAAAGAATGATGACTATCAATGATAGCATCAATTTAGAGAATTTCAGGAATTTATCAGATGAAATGATTTCTGTGTTTGATGAAGATGAAACTGAAGTGCAAACAAGAGAAAAAGAGCAAGTACTTGATCTGTTACCAGGAAAAAGAATCAGGAAAAAGGTTCGTCTTAAAGGAAATTGTCTAGTGCCAAGGTGGCAGAAAAGGAGGTCAGTCAGTCTTGTCACGACAAATGCAGAGAAGTGCAAAAGACTGAAGAGGTGGATTGACACTGGCCATACTTTTCGTGTAACTACACCTGAAAATCCTGATGAGGATAGTGTCACAATTGATGATTCAGATTCTGAAGAAGAGCCTGAAGAGAATCCAGATCTTGAAGATCGACAAGTTGGTCGATATCTGGAGAACATGAATAGAAAACAAGCCTTGATTGAAGAAGACTTGAAAGTTATAACTGAAGACTCAGAAAATGATGGAAATCTACCAGAAAAAGAAGCAGAAGAAGAAGGTGATCAGATTGTGATTCAAGACCAGGAGAGTATTGAAAAGCAGAAAAGTAGCTCTGAAAGCAGGAACAAGAATTCTGAAACTGGGAAGTTGAAGGTAATTGAAGAAGAATATGAATTGCCAAGTACCAGCTACAAAGATGATGTTCCTAATGGAGTGAAGCTGCCGAGTAAAGAAGTACCTGAGTCTGAAGTTGAAATTTCTGACACTGAAACTGATGAGAATGATGAAGATTCTCAGATAAGAAAATTTAGAAAAGGAGCTTGGAGAACAGAATGTAATGTGACCAAGCAAAAGAAGAAATTACCAAGAAAAAGTGATGAATGGCCAGGAGAAAATGAAGGCCTAAAATTCAGATTGAGATACAGATCAAAGAAACAGATTGATGAAAAATCAAGTCAAAGAGATTCTATAAAGAAAAGTGAGGCAGGAAAGAAAATGGAAGTGATACCTGTAATGGATTGCAGTCAGGAAAAGATTGAAAACAAAAGTGACAATGATTGAAGTACATACCTGTTAAATTTTAGGTTTTTGTTTTTGGCATAAGGCTGAAGAAATGTGTTAGATGACACAAGGTCGAAGAAATTCTGTTAGCTGAAAAATTAATTTGTGACATTAGGTCGAAGAAAAACTGTTAGAAGGTTTAAAGAGTATAAAAAAAAAAAAAAAAAAAAATTTGAAAAAGGGGGATGTTAGAAATTTTTAGAAAATGTAGGTAAAATTTTTAAAATTTTTGTTTTATTTTTCTTTGCAAGCTTAATGAAAATATAATTCTGCTTTGGTTAATTTAGGTTGTTATTGTTCTTTGAGAAATTAATAAGGAGAAGTTTAAGGTCAATATGACAAGCAAGATACTGACATTTTATTAGTTATAGTTTTTACAACACTTTTATTGAAGTTCAGTTGCATGTTACACAAGAGAATGAAATAGAACTAGAGGGGTTTCTTAAAACTCAATATGAGAATTGTAGATAAACTGATGAGATAAGTCTTTAGAAATACTAACACAGGTGAAATTGAATCATGTTCATCTTAGATAAAATCTTTGCTAAAATATTGGGTGGTGGTGTGGTGATTTGTTAATCACCAGATGAGGGAGTTGATGGAGCGGGATAGAAAACAGAATTTGTTTAAACCCATGAAGTCACACTTCCATAAATAAATTAATAATGCTAACAATTTGTGCTGTGTGTATAATAATTCAATCTAGTTTAAAGATACATTACATTACAGAACACGCGGGAAACTAACATATGTGCTCATAAATGTGCATTATGTTGCATTCTCATGTATGTGGAAAATAATAAATTAATCTTGTCTATTGTCATGTCATAACTAATAGCAGCTGTTTTTAAATAATGACATGTGCTTATTTTGCTTCCCTTGTCTATGTGGTGTCACTATATTCTTTATAGGTGCATAAAGAATCCTGCTGGATTCATGATATAAAATGCTGCTTTATTTGTGCTTTACTGCTAGGTAATTTAGACTAATGGGTTAATTATTAGCAATGATGGGAGGCAACAGAACAAACTGTATTTCTTTCATTAATTATTCTTTGTGTTTGTTTATATAATAGTTTTACAAGTGAAGCTTAGAGATGACTGCAGGAAAATAGTACCCTTTTAAAAGTGGCGCAGAGAAGGTGGCGCAGGAAAATTGACGCTCTTTGAAAAGAGGCCTAATGATGAAAATGGCTCAAGTGAAAATAATTCCAAGAAGGATGGAAAAGGCCTCTGAGCTTTTATTTTGAAAGGTTTTGGATTGAACTGCTAAAAAGATGACTTTTTGGAGAAATTTGCTAACGTTTGCTAACGTGCCACGGGAGTTCAGAGCTGACTAGCTCAAGGTTAAAAGGAAGCTGTTGCTACAAAATGTAGCAGCCTAAGGAAGAGCTGCCAAGACTTCTAAATGAACAATGGACTAGTGAAATTGCCCGGGCATGTAAGAAGGAGGTGTCACAGTTTACTGTGGTACGAGGTGGCTCAGCCAATGGAGAACTAGAATTCGTCTGCTGGAATGTGAAAAATAGTTAGCTCAGCTCAATTTAGAGTATAAGAATAGGTTCAGAGAACACATAGTTGGCTTACGCTCGAGAATTCTGGAGGACGATGTTATGCTGATGGACTTTACACGTGAGGACAGGAGTTTTTATTAATTACTTTATTACTAGGTGATGAGGGTAGAGACAGAGATATAGTTAGGATTTTGGAAAATGCTTAATTTTACTTATTCCTGCTAATGAATAATAATTCTTGATTTATGCTCTTTTTATTAATACTGAATAAATCTTTCTTTATGACATTTTCTAATGCTTGTTTAATAAAATACCAAAACCTAAGTTTTTCTAGATGTGTTAAAATAAACTTTCTAAAATGACAAGCTGGTCTTGATTATTGCAGATGGTTTAAACAACTATATTTAGATCTTATCGCCTCATGATTCAAGCGCTCTATTGTTGTTATGGGCCTAGTGTTGTAATGTAAGTTTTGTGGTAGTAAATAGTGTCATTTGTGCAATATTTTGGTGAGAGCGCTGGATCAGGGGGCACCGCAGGGATTCATGGGCGGGGGGCTTTGGCACCAACAGAGAGAGGCAGAGGAGGACAATGCAGGGATAGCAACGGGGGCTCCCGTGTGGAGGGGAGAGGCGGGGGGGGGGGTAGGAGCAACGCCCGTGAGGGGGGGGCTTCTCGGGATGCCGAGGAGTCAGTGGGGGCCGCAGAGACCAAAGGAGGAGGGGGACGCGGCCCCCGGGGGTGAGGGGTGAGGGGGATGACTGGAGAACGGCGTGTCAGGCGGTGATCCTTGGTATTAATGGACAGTGTCCTCCCCCCACACCGCAGACCAGCTCCTCGGGCTGCGGGGTTAGGGTCGGACGGGGTGGCTGAGGCGGCCCAGGAGGAGGGTTAGCAAGAAGAATGGAGTCTGGCGGCACGGATCCAGGGGGGCCCCCACAGCTGCTGGGGGCGGGAGAGGCACCAGCATGGGGGAATGGGCCGGCGCCATTGTTTGGATGGCGGGCCCGGCCTTTCATCCTTCCGAGGCCTGCGGCGTGAAACGGGAGAACAACGCCACGTCACTGAAAGGCGGAAGAGAAGAACCCGGAAGTATCGGGGCACGAGGAGGCGCCGAAGGTTAGCTGTGAACCGCTGACCCCAGAGACAAGAGGCGCACGAGGCACACGTCACCAACTGACCCCAGAGACGAGAGGCGCGCGAGGCAGACGCCGCCAGCTGACCCCAGAGACGAGGGGCGCACGAGGCCGACGCCGCCAGCTGACCCCAGAGACGAGGGCGCACGAGGCACCCGCCGCCACGTTCCATGAGGCGGGCGGCTGACGCGGGTACGTGCGGGGCTGGGGGGGGGGGAGAATAATGACTATAAACGCAAATATCAAGTTGTTTTATTGACATACAACCTCGGTACTGTTTCTTAGAAAGATATTCACTCGGGCACACACAGCACCTGCCCTCATTAACATACTAAAGTGAAGATGCACGTATGTAGGAAGTGGAACACATGGAGCACTGTATTATTTATTTATTTATTTGTGCATTTTTATATAGCGCGGACATTACCCGAAGGGGTCAGAGCGCTTCACAATAGGAACAGAACTGGTACATGAGAACAATACAAGTGAACCAAATAAAAAGGCAAACGTTACATTAAATGAAGCAAAAATGACAATCGTGAGCCAGCAAAATACAAGAGGTAGCAAAAGGTGCATTCCAAAAGTGACACTCGTGAAACAACAAAATAAAAGAGGTAGCAAACGGTGCATTCCAAAAGTGACACTCGTGAAACAACAAAATAAAAGAGGTAGCAAACGGTGCATTACAGGAGGAAAAAGTGACGTGTGCAAGTTACAAAAGCATACAAAATAAACATAAAGCTATAATACTGCAATACATGGGGGCACTCAAGCACAAGAACCAATAAGAAGGAATAGTGGCACTAGTACAGGTTTCAAAAATAAACAATTGTAGAAGGTAGAAAACAGTGTGTTACAAGAGAAAGTGACGGGTGAAAGATACACAAGAGTACCAGACACAGGTAGAAAGATAGTACTGCACAAAATGGCAGACTCTCAGATCACAAGAACACACCGGGAAAACACTTCCATAGTCATGTACAGTAGATTTTTCTAAAATGGAAGGGCTTCCTACGGATAATAGAGAAGGCATGAGTTACATTTGGAAGTGTCTTTGAAGGAGGAGAGCTTTGAGGTCAGTTTTGAAAGCCTGGGAGGAGGCAGTGGTCCGGAGCTGCGGTGGAAGGGAGTTCCAGATTCTCACCGCATTGCCCGAAAAGGATTGGGCCATCGTTCTTTCCTTCTTGAAAGTGGGAGGTTCAAGCAGAAGATTTTCCGCATTGCGTGAAGGTCTAGAGCCACCAGAGAGTTTCAGTTTATTCGCCAGGTAGCGAGGAGAGGAGGAGTGCAAGGCTTTGTGGGTGATACAAGCAGTCTTGTAGATGGCTCTAGCCTCGATTGGAAGCCAGCGGAGGGTGGATAATATGGGAGTGATGTGGTCGCTTCTTTTGGCCCCATAAATGAAACGAGCTGCTGAATGGAGAACAGATTTAAGGGGGGACAGGTGGGATTTGGGGAGGCCAGTAAGAAGAGAATTGCAGTAGTCCAGTCTTGAGAGGACCAGCGATTGCACCAGGGTTATAAGGTCCTGCTCCGGGAAGAAGCGACGGATTCCCCAAAGAAGGCGCAGATGGTAACAAGCAGACTTTGCAATGGAGTTGATGTGAGGGGTTAGATTGAGTTTTTTGTCGAGGATGACACCCAGGGATTTTGCGCTGTCGGCAATGATGGGTTTAGTGTTCAGTAGATTCAGCTGATCCATCCAAGATTGCACTGGGGGGGAGAGATTGAAGAGGAGAAGAGGAGGAATTCGGTTTTGGAGGGGTTCAGAATCAGTTGATGAGTAAACATCCAGTTATGAATGGTGTCAAGAGTGGAGCTTAGGATCGAGAGATCGTGAGTAGAGGCAACCTTGAGGTAGATTTGAGTATCGTCAGCATAGAGATGATAATGGATCCCGGATTT